>NW_025544710.1:825675-1084760 GCF_011800055.1 Colletotrichum gloeosporioides | reverse complement strand
TAATTACTTTATTAATAAAGTTATTAATTATCTCTTCCTATTTAATTAGTATTACTTTTAATTAACTTAGTCTTAGTATAAGGTTATAAATACTTTAATAAAACCCTAAAGAGGATAGCCCTATATTAAATATAAACTCTTATAACTTATCTATACTAAAGTCTAATTATTAACTATTTAGTAAGGTATTACCCTTTTTATAGGATATTCTAACTTATACTAGTTATTTAAAATAAGGTAGAAGCTATAAAATTATAAAGTAATAAGCTAAAGGCTTTAACTAGGAAAGGTCTAGAAGTTATAGTAGAGGTTAATCTAGTATATTAATTATAGTTTACTTCCTCTAAATTCCTAGGAAGTAGAGATTTTACTATTAAAGTTAGGGTATTACTTAGCTAAAGTTTCACTAAGCGCTTATTAGTAACCCTACTTAGTAATCCTCATAATATAAAGGTAATAAGTTTATAATTTAAGAATATTTTATAAGGTAGTTTCTTTTTAATTAATATATATCTTTTTATAAACTCTTTAGTCTCTTCTAACTCTTAGCTCTTAATAAATCTAAAGTTAAATCTATATTAAGAAAGTTTTAATCTTATTTAATTTTTATAATAAGAGAAAAAGTAGTAAAAGTACCTTAGTTAGTACTTAGTCTAATAGAGTTAAATTTATAAAGCTGTTATTAATAGCATTAGTAAAATAAGTATCCTATATAGAGACCTAATATTTATACTTTTTATATTAATAGAGTAGTTCTATGCAAGCATAAAAGCCCTCAGGGGGGCTGAAGTCAGGTAGCTGTTATCTAAACCAGACTTCTGCACAGCCTGGGCCTAGACCAAACAAAGCGCGCTAACGTGATCCACAAGCTGGTCACCTTACCTTTTTACTTAGCCGCATTCTGTACAAAAACGAATGCAAGTGGTTCCCCCGCATTTCCCCGCAGGAAACGTGCTTTTCACCATGCGGCCAAAAGACACCACGAAGCGAGGGCGGTGAATAAACAAGGCGGCTGGGAGTGCTTTCTCTAACAAACGGGGCTGAGGCTTGAGTCAAGGACCCTGGGCTAGCGGCCCCGGCGCGTATGCCGCCTCTTGCATCGTCGTACAGGATTGATTAATTGCCCTGCAATAACATGTTTGTCACCTGAAAACTTCGGTAACGCCCGCGGCGCCATCGCTGTTGATATCGCCACCGATAGTGCCATGTGCCCCCAGGCATGTGCCCTGTTTGTGTTGCCCAGGCTGTAATTTTAGCGTCGCGTCTATCAATTGCTGACAGACTTTCTCACCTTGATAGACGTAAGACGCGAGGGACACGGTGACTTTCCAGAACTCGTTCACTGAGGCCGCCAGATCCCTGGTTCGACCTACGAACCCCTCACGAACCACCTTCACGTGTCGCTGTTGGTCCTACCGCGAAAATGGGCAAGTGACCAAAATACAGCGCCAAGTCCAACGCTATCTGCATTCTGCCAAGCCGTTAGCAACCAGTTATCTACCTCACTCATTGTTGCCTGGTGTCGAAGACGAGCTGGATTATCTTAGATCACTCGCCCTCGCATCCTCTGTGCCAACGTCTGTACCGACTGGCTGGACCCAAATCGTCGACGGCGCTGTTTCTTGTTCATAAAGGAAGCTGCCCGCCGATCCTCCTCTGGTGCTACCACTCAGCAGAAAGGTTGCACAACTTTCGCAACATTGAGGCACGGGCTTGTAATCCCGATTGGCTTCCGGTACTAAGAATCCGTCGCCCTCCCCGAAAGCCCACGCTGAACCTCCCGATCATTGTTTCATTCGCAACCTGAACAAGAACAGTAGTGCCGAAACCAACCATCATGTCGTCCGTAACCTCGCTGTTGTCGGCGACGGCAACTTCGGCGGCTGCCCCGACGTCCACTGGCGGAAACAGAGCTGCTCCTCAGGGTGGTGTCATCGAAGGCGCGAACCCTTCGGTGTACAATCCGAAGGATCCCATCACGATGTTCATCATCCAGGTAGGTGGACTAGTTCTTCAGACCCGCCAGTCTGTTCGAAAGTATGCTTGGACGTCTGACTGACTGTCGCTCTGTGCAGGCTGGGTTGATCATCATTGTCTGCCATCTCCTTCATTGGCCACTCTCCAAGATCCGACAACCTCGAGTCATCGCCGAGGTCATTGGTGGCATTGTCCTCGGTCCATCGGTCATGGGCCGCATCCCTGGTTTCCGCAACGCCATCTTTCCAACAGAGTCTATACCAAACCTCACCCTTGTTGCCAATGTCGGACTCGTGCTTTATCTCTTCCTCATCGGCCTTGAAACGGATGTTCGCTTTCTAGTCAGCAATTGGCGGATTGCCACCTCGGTCGCGTTCGCTGGGTTGGCCCTCCCGTTTGCTCTAGGTTGCGCTCTCGCATGGGGCCTGTATAATCAATTCTCCGGGGACGAGGGCCTCGTCCATATCAACTTTAGTGTGTACATGTTGTTTATTGGCGTTGCAATCGCCATCACGGTATTCCGGCTCCATTCCATGGGCAAAACCCAATTCAAATCTGACTCAAGCTCACTCGCCGAATCTAGGCCTTCCCCGTTTTGTGTCGAATCCTGACGGAGCTGAAGCTTCTTGATACGAAGGTTGGTGTCATTGTGCTTTCGGCTGGCGTAGCCAATGACGTTGTTGGTACGTGTCTCGGCATTCGCTACTTCGTGTGAACTCTCGATCTAACCTGCTGGGTTTAAAGGTTGGATCTTGCTTGCTCTCTGTGTCGCTCTCGCCAACGCGGGCACTGGTCTATCTGCTTTGTGGATTCTGTTGGCGTGTATCGGCTACATGCTCTTTCTGCTGTTTGCCGTCAAGCCCACCATCACATGGCTTTTGCGTCGATCAGGTAATATCGAAAATGGGCCTTCCCAGGGCATGATCTCGCTCATTTTATTGATTGCACTTACTTCGGCATTCTTCACGGGCATCATTGGTGTTCACGCTATTTTCGGAGGCTTCATGGTTGGCCTCATCCTTCCTCGTGAAAACGGCTTTGCTATCAAAGTCACCGAAAAGTTGGAGGATTTGATCGGCGCATTATTCCTGCCTCTATACTTTACACTGTCAGGCCTCAACACCAACCTGGGACTGCTGAATTCTGGCATAACATGGGGCTACGTCTTTGCTGTTACGTTCACCGCTTTCTTCACCAAAGTCATTGGTGCCACTCTTGCTGCCAAGTTAAACGGAATGGTCTGGAGAGAATCCTTCTCCATTGGAGCCTTGATGAGCTGCAAGGGACTTGTTGAGCTGATTGTATTGGTTAGTATTACGCTTTTCCGCGCGAGCTGCGCATGAGGTGACTGTTGACATCAGGAGCTAAACTGACTGACGTACTAGAACATCGGCTTGCAAGCCAAGATCCTGAGCACACGCACTTTTACCATTTTCGTCGTTATGGCTTTGCTGACGACTTTCGTCACAACGCCCTTGACATCGGTCCTATACCCTCCGTGGTATCAGAAGAAGATTGAAGCTTGGAGGCGCGGGGAGATTGACTGGGATACTGGTGATCTTCATCCCGAATATAATACGGGCAACGACACAGACTCCGCCAAACATGCTAGCACCCGCGTTCGACGCCTCTTGGTATACCTTCGGCTGGACAACATGCCGGCAATGCTGAACTTGGTGTCGTTATTCGGAAAGCAATCTGCATCTGACAACCAATATGTGGCACAGGATGAGAAGGGCGGCGTTCATTCAGAAACAGCCAACCTGCAGGCTTCACCTAACTCTCAGGCTGTGCGAGCTCATGGATTTCGTCTGCTACATCTTACTGACCGCGACTCATCTGTAATGACAGTGTCCCAAGTAGCCGAGTGGAGCCAAAATGACCCGGTGGTCAACATCTTCCGCACCGTCGGCCAGTTTCTCAAGGTCGCCGTGTCTGGCGAAGTGTCGATCATGCCCGAGGCACGTTTTGCTGAAGCGCTGCTATCCAAGTCGTCGGATATTTCATCGGATCTTCTCCTGGTTCCTTGGAGCGAGAGCGGTAGTCTGGTCGACTCGCAAGTTTCACCCGCAGATGGTGCCGCAAACAAATTTGCAACGGCATACACATCATTCGCCAAATCAATACTTGCTTCTTCTGAGCATAACATCGGGCTTTTCTTCTCTCACGACGGCTGTCGGCCAACAACCTCATCCGGCGAGAAGGCCAAACTCATGCGAACTTACTCGTTTAGCGACATTCACCACGATATTCCATCGATTCCGGTTACGAACAAGTCCCATCACATCTTCATGCCCTACTTCGGTGGCCGCGATGATAAGCTAGCCCTCATCCTAGTTTTGCAGCTCTGCGAGAAGCAGAACGCCACGGCCACTGTTGTGCACTTCGCTTCGTCGGCCGAAGCTGACCAGGATGCTAGTGACTTCTTCGGCTTCATTTCAACACACGTCCCAGCTGCCACAGGATCCCGAGTAAAATTTGAAGTTTCATCTGCTAGCAATCCCATCGAGGCTGCCGTAAGCCAGGCTACCTCCGGCATTCGGGTTGACTCACGGGGCATTGCTTGGCATAATCTCATCGTCCTTGGTCGACGTACTTCTGCTTTGTCCAAGGAGGGCAAAAACTCTGTCAAAGTATCGACCGAGGCCAGGGAGTGTTTGGGTTCGGCGGCTGCGGCCCTCATTTCGTCCGAGGTGAAAGCAGATATGTTGGTTGTACAAGCTAAAGCCGGGTCGGCGTGAATGTTGAGGAACATAGTAAGCGAATTGCAATAGACCATCACGGTTTTCACATAACTCACGGACGCGTTTGCAATGCCAAAATTTCGCTCGTGCAGTGTACTAGTTCAGCATTTCGAAAATGTGTATGTTGCCGCTGAGACGATGTACAGCGGGATGATCCATGAGCCACTTGCGGTACATGACCGAAGTGAATGTGGTACTCAGACGCGTTTGACAGGTACACATCATACTCCAGTGATGTTTTCCATGGCTCAATAATAGCAACAGCCCTGGGTACCTATGTTGGTCCTACGGGAAAGACTGGTGTCTAGGATGCTAAATACTGAATACAGACACAAATGTCAAGAGTGTAGTGCAGTCTGGTACAATTCAGAGTAGACGCTTGCAGGGCGAGTAACGTAGGATCACAACAATAATAGCAGATTGTCAGGAATTGCCATTATCTCTCATGCAATATGACGTTTCCTAGTTGACATTGCTGTTGTGAATTCGATGGGAAAATAGCGCCGCCTTCACCGATTCCAACACCAAAAGAGTAGGCTCAGAGACACTCCTAAACAAAGCACTTACGTTGAGAACACATACAAACAGCAGCAGAGAGCATTCATCAGTATATCGACGCCAAAACACCCATATGATACATCACCGACGTCTGCGTCCACTGCCACCCCCACTTCCACCGTAGCTATTGGCACTGTTGACCGCGGGCTGCATCACAAAGTTGCGTATGCCCATCTCGCATGCCTGACGCAATGCTTGATGCCGCATGCCGCCTTTCATACCAGAAGCCTTGTGGCCAACAAACGTGTCCACCAAAGCAGCACCTAGGGCAGCTGTAGCTACTTTGGTGCCCTTCTCGCCGATCCAAGGCCCGGGCTCATTACGCATCTGATAGGCCGCTTGGCTGCCAACACGAAAGGCGGTCTGGGCAGCTTCACCAAGAGCTGCGTACCCAACGGCAGACTTCGCCCGGGGCCGAGCTCCTCGCGCGGCGTTTCCTACGGCAGGATTCCTGGGCACAGACTGACCCCTTGCGGATCGTTCCTGCCCTGGCTGGACAAAGCGGCCTGGCGAGTCATTATTCCCATTACCGCGGCTCGGGGCCGCACGTTCTGTAGAGCGTCTACGCGGGTCGGTCTGGTAGTCTGAATGTCGAGCACGATATGTCGCGCTAGCCCTACGCGGAACAGCGCCGTCATCCTCGGCGTGACGTGACCTTCTCCTGTCGCTGATCCGAGGCTCCGGATCGTAGTCGGCGTAACGGGAGCGACGCGTATTACTGGGACGCATTTCTGGGTCATAGTCAGAGTATTTGGCGCGTCTTGTCTCGCTTGTTCGGGGCGGGTGGTAGGCATATTGTCGCTCACGACCCCGACGAGATGCGGGCGCGTATGTGTCGAAGCCTTCTCGATCATTGGTGGCCCGATACGAGTCCCCCGCGGAGGGCCCATGGCTTCGCGCTCGCCGAGGAAGGGCTTCATCGTAGTCGTCGTGGTAGCTTTCCTTAGGAGCTTTGCGATCACGCCTTGTATCTACCGGAGCTATGTGTTCGTCCAGTACGGTGTCCTTGCGCTCTTTGCGGTGCCTGCGACCTTCGCGAGGATCTTTCTTTTGAGCATGTTCTTGCGATTTGTCGTCGTAATAGGCGACGGGTGCGGCTGTAGGCTCAGATCTGTGGCGACGGCGGGGTCCCGGGCTGCGACCCCTGGGAGGATATGGGTCGTCGTATGGGGCGGCTGCCGGTCGGTTATACTGATATGCATGCGGCTGGTAAGAGCCATCCAAATCGATATCGGGTGCTCGACGGTGAGGGCGTCCCATCCTTAGTAAGGATGGTCGGTTGTGTATCCAGCTGGTGAGGAGAGGCGAGGGAGGTAAAGGATGGTCAGACAGGCAGATCTGTAGCAAGAATTCTAGTGGCTTTTCGGAGGGTTGATTCTAGAGACGAGCATGGTGAGCAAAGAGACAAAGACTACGGGAGGGGGAGGAAACCTGGGGGTTGCCTATATAACAGTGCGTAAATCACACGGGAGTCCATGTTGTTGTCGTTTGGGGGTGGGGAGGGGTGTGGCGTGGGTTTGGGTTGGTTGGCTGGGTTAGTATGATGGGTGCGAAAATGAAAAGGTCTGGGTGGATTGATGGACAGACTAGTCCAGGCAGTGTCGAAAGTCCCGGAAGATGAAGCCAATACGATTGCAGGCACACGTCCCTCTTCCCTCTGGTCTGAATGACTGTCTGTCTGTCATAGAAACCAAGCCCGACCAGCCAAAAACCGAGATCAGACGGGAGTTGTTTAACGAGGATAGCGTCACACGTAGGCGATCGGCTGACCGCTGTAGTTTTGCGGGGGTTTACGGGTCGGAGGACTCCACTGCAGTCGCGTGCGTCCGCTCAGTGGCTCGGGGTAATGTTGGGGCTCTTTCTTGCTTTCCACAAGTGCGGTCTTAGTCTTCCTTCGCCTCACCCGGCGGACCAGTAAGGCAACCTGAAACTCTGCATCATACTTAGCCGTAGGTCGTTTGGTAACAAATCTTTCTCCAAGGGCCCGGCCTGCCACGTCGTGTACTCTCCTCACCAATACATTTTTTTATTTTTTTTTTTGGCCCTTTCCTTCAATCTGCTTTCATGGCTTTAGTCGCCCGTTATTCCAATACTCGTACCCGACTATCTAACCAAGCAAGCATAACTTGGCCTCTCAAGGTCACCTTGTTACATTATCACGACATGGGCTCCGGAGTTATTCGCTGCAGGGCGGTTGTGTTGTGGCGGCATCTGGAGTGCTGTAGAATTCGAAGAGCGGAACCTGCCCTGAGCCAGCCTATCGTTGGTTGTGGCCGGCTGAAAACCCACGTCTGGACCTCGACCCCCCGTGCCAACGATATGCAGGGTCCAGCATATGACGTCACATGAGGTCAAGGTGCGTCTTCAAGCCACCATCCAGACGAATGCTGTTGGAGTTTGCAATACCAAACGCATTGCATCCGCACTCATGCATCACGATCCAACATCATGAAGTCAGCTTGTCCACAAATTCTTGGCCAATCTGCCTATCAACCCCCCCCCCCCCCCCCCCCCCCCCCCCCCCCCCCCCCCCCCCCCNCCCCCCCCCCCCCCCCCCCCCCGGAATCCCGAGGTGCAAGTGACTTCGTGGCATCACAGCATTGATCCCAACTTCCACTCCAGGTGTCGTTACTTCCGATTCTATTCATTACTAGTCGAGCTGCCCAACACCTGACTTTTCACCAGTCAGTGTCCTCGACATCGCTTGATTGCACACTCACAGCCAAACAAATGCATCCTGTGGGGAAGGAGAAAGAATGCAGGGCGGTCAACACTTACTTAGACCCTGTCTGCATGGCACTGCTCCTTTGATCATACGGGACTCCTACTAAAGATTCGCTGCCGGTGACGTTGTGAGATTACTTGACATGGCAATGTAGTCCAATCGCTCAACCCGAGGCGGCACACTACCTAGGTAGGCCAGCATTCGTCACATTACGCGACGTGTGAGGAAAGAGAGGGACAGTTGCATTTCGGGTGTCGCTTCAGATCGGCCCCGAGTTGTGTGAGCGTTAGGCGCCGAGTTGGACACGTCCCCCTTCAAAGGTTATCGAGTTCGGATGACATTCAATGACTTATCTGGCGAAGGTAGAATCCTAATGACAAGGACTGACATGGATGGAACCCCCGATAATCGAGTCTAGAGGTGCAGGTGCTAGCATCGGCGTTCCTGAGACTCAGATGGGTTTGCTGGCCAACTTGCAACTTGACCAGGAGCCATCTGTTGCCCAAGACCAAACTTCCTAGATGCTATGCACAGGCCATATCATTGAGCCAAATCTAGCGCTATGTGGGATGGATGATTCGCAAAGCCGGCCCCCTGAGACTTCTCCTACTTTCCCGCTGCCGGCCCGATCTGCGTCAGCCATACCGCCCGGCCAGCATTTCGATGCGTGCTGTGGTTTCTCTCTGAGCACAAAGTTCTTAAAATCTCACACAAGCCTCAAGCAAGTCGGACAAGGAATCACCGAGGTTGGGTCGGTCCCAAACCCGTGGCACCGTTCCATATCACAAGCGGGCCGCGCGCATGTGCCGTGGGAGCCAGGACCCCAATTAACATACAACGCTGCTGCTCAAATATTGTCACTCCGGTCTTCGGGCATCGAAATTTTGAGACTCTAACACCCGCCAAACAGTCCTATGGTCGTGTACGAATACATTCTTCTATGGCCGCCTTTCCTTCTGAGCTCTCGGATCCCGCGGTGCAATCCCGGCGAAGTGCACTGGTTTCTCTGGTCAATCATGTCGTATTTTCAGCGATATCCAGAAGGAAGGCGGGGCCAAAGATAAGAAAAGTCTCGTTTGGGTTATGTGTCCCGTGCCTCGAAGTTGTCCCAGGATAACGGTCGGCTGTTGTCCATCTGAACATGCCGCCGTATTCTCCACAGCCGAGAATGAGATGGGTTACCCACCTTGGACGAAGCTAGGCCGAGATGACAGTGCATTGACATGGCACATGATCCCGAACATTCGGTTCGTTCCTTCGCTTCGTGCATGAACCAAGTGAATGTCACTGAAAAGAATGGAATATCCACCCCTGGAAACTTGGGACATTAGATCGGGGCTGCACTGTCTACGACGCTTAAAGGCTGGCCGTGAGACTCTGCAATGGACACATATTGTAGAACGCACCACGCCTAGCCAGTAGCCACTGTTGTGGCCAAAGAAAGTGTGGCCAGGCTTGCAGCGGCATGTGTCACGACAGCGAGTCAGTGACCATGACCCAATGGAATTTGCAGAACCGAGCGACGTCAGTAGGATCGCCAAAAAGCCATCCATGGATCTATCGTGACCACACCAGAATCACATATCCCATTTAATCCGACCAAAGGAATTCACACCCATCTTTTGAATCTCTGGGACTCGTAAGATATTCCGCGGGCGGAAATGGCATGGCCGTCAGGCGAGGGCATGATTCCTTCCTTCCTGCACATGCTCACTCATGCAGTCTGGTGGTGGTGGTGGAGGAGGCGTTTGTCGGCGATGCGCTAGTGCTGCGGTGCGCCCTCCTTCGGTTTCCCAACTCGCAATTCATGGGGGTGGGCCGGGCCCTTGCTGGAGTGCGCTGGCAATCACAATCGAAATCGTAATCAGCAGCCGGGGTGCATATCGGGGGGCTCCTATCGCTCAGACGAATGGCAGGTGTCAGATTAGACGTGAACTGGACCAAACATGCGTACACTCTTTGCCGTTGGTGGAGTGGTCCGCCGATGACCGTTCTTCGCCCGGCTTCGTCCAAGAAGTCGTCGCCTGGCACCTGAGCACGATAACGAATGACGGGGGAGGGCGACGCCGTTCGGGCAAAGCAGTTGTAGAAAAGGGGAGGGTGGGTTTCTCCGGCCGCCAATCAATCCCATCCATCGACAGCTGGTGGCGCAGAGACAACAAAGTCAGACAGGGTATCTGTACGTATCTACTGATTGTATTGTACCAGAGGCTGGAATCTCAACATCAAGTAGGTACCCAAGAAACGGAAGCGCCCAGGGCAAGACATTGCATCGCAGCAGTGGATATGGTGGACGTGGCCGGCTTGGCGACAACCGGGACGTGGCCTTCGCCGACTTGTGTCTCGCATGGCTAGTTTACCAGATGAGCTTGTATTACCAACGCCAGCAACTACGTGCTAGCTACCTAATGTGAAGGGGCTGACGATGCTGATGCTAAGAACGAACGACATGGGGACTAATTAGGACATGTCACCCTCCCGACGCCAGCGAACCATACCGCGTCATCTGAAGAGTTCCACGAGGTAGCGCTGTCCGGTATCCGGCGGTCTGATGGCGCTGTCAAGACGCACTGCTGCGGTGTCAAGCTGGAAAAAGAAAGCAACGGACGGTGTTGGAGTCCACACGCGAGGCTGTCCTCAGCTATACCTCATTACCTATGATGGTACCGGATGTCTTTTGGGCTCTCTCACTACGGCCCCGCCCGGCCACGGCGGGCCTCGCCCAAGAACAGCATAGCACCGGGCCTGTGTGCCCAATCAAGTGTGGCAATCGCGCCCCATCTCCGAAGCTGAAAATCGGGGTGTTAATCCCGCGGTCAATGGGCGGCTACGGCAAGTAGAGATAGCTGCCCCGGCCGAGACAGCTGCCCGCATGTCGAGGTACCACGCGCGCTGCAATGTACTGTGCTGCCGGTCATCGGCCGCGAAGCTCCGCCTCGTACAATGGACTACAGTATGCGTACATCTCGTTCCACGGAGGATCCGGCGCGGCACCGATGGCATAGGTTGGTTTATTGCTGAACCTCCAAAGCCCAATGTGCCTAAGTGTGCTCAGTTAGTTCTCCGAGGGGTCTTCGTCCCGAAAACCAGGGCGGGAGGGAAGAGGGAGGCGGAGATGCCAGAACAATGAAAGTGACTATCATGCGTGCAACAAGTCCCCTCCGCTCTGGGCTTCCTGCCATATTTGCCCGGCTGCGGTGGCAGTGACAGAGGCATTCGGCGCGATACCACCATCAGCCGGGGCACAGCATGATTCAACGTCGGAGATCCCTTAATCAAGACCAAGTGCTCACCGGCCCAAGGTTCCTTGCCTTAGTGTGCATTTCCCGTACCTAAAACCCTCTTAGCTTAAGATGGGTCCGAACCGTGCAGTCAAAACACGGAACTCCTCGACTTCAATGGGGACTTTTCACCTGCACTTCATGCCCCTGCCCTAATGCTAGGCAAGGCGAGGTACCTACCTAGGTAAGGTAAGGTAAGCCGCACTTTTTGTACGACTGGACGCTGGTTTTTCAACCCCAAAAACCTTTCCGCCTCTTTTGTGGGTCGCGAGTTCAAATTTCCGTAACATCCAATTCTACTTCTCGACTTCTGCAGCCCTCCATTTGCGGCAACGATGATCTCGTCCTGACCCTGACCATTGTCTTTTCCCGCTTGAACACACACGCTCATGGTTCTCTCTCCTTCCTCTCAGCAACCATGCTGTTCTGCATTTGAACGGCGCCGTGTGGCGCTCGATATGGCAGGTTTGTAACGTGACATGGCACCTGAAATTGGACGACAAAAGTGAGAGAGTTCCATTCCCGAACGAAGCCACACCGAATGGAGACCTAGCTGCTGGCGGTGGCGCCTCCATACCATGTGGTGAGGACGGGAGGGTATCCATTCGTACGGGCTGTGAGGCCAAGTGAGTAAACGGCCATACTAATCGTGGATCCTATCTCTGATGACCTGCCTTAGATATCGGCTTAGCCATGCCTCAATCGGTAGCCGCGAAAGAGAGAGACAGCGGTCGGGACGCTTCCTTTGTTTCGTCTCCTCGCCACTTCCCCTCCCCGTAGAATCCATCAAAACTTTTTCACCCCCGTCCATGACTGAGTTGACTTCAGCTTGACTTCTAGCCCGTTGACGCGATCGCGTCGCACACAAGCGCGGCGACGCCCTCTGCCTGGGTAGGAGGTGGGCCGGTCCAGCCTTCACTCGGATACCTTACCACGGCGACGTCGACGTATAGCGCCCAGGACGCTGCCATGCATGCCGTGCGATGCCATGGCTCTGTATCCGGGCCGGATACAAGTACCTTCCCGCGCTAAAGGGCTTGTCCGCCTTGCCTCACATACCTTACACATACCTTACTAGTCTTTGCGATACATGTACGGATGCCACACCATTCTCTTTACATAGAACGATGGAAGCCAAAGTTAGAACGTGGGTGCCATGCCATGCCATCCACCTCCATCGCATCACATCCCATCGCTCCAGCATCCGTATCCTTGCCCACCTGCCCGCCTACGGCCTGCGCCAGTGATCCACGCCATGCCCCATCACAGGCTGGACCCCCCGGCGATCCAGCAAATGATAATCATTTTCGCGCTAATAAATAATGGCTCGAGTTTTCTTTGATAACGGGACTGACTGGCTGGATGTTGTCCACCGGCCTTGCCTCCTCCGAATTTGCTGCCGCGTATTCTACGCAGCAGGTTGATAAAAACCTAACGTCTTGCCGCTCTCTCGGTCAGCATCCTGCTTCTCTAGGCTTGTCCTCCTCCTATCCACTTATCACCGTTGTCGTCGTCCGGTCTTCGTCGGCAGTGCGATCTCGAACCAGATCTGCTGCACTGGAACCTCCTGCCGTCTTCGCAAACTACTTATCGCTGGTGTCGAGTTGACTGAAGCTTTTCCCGGTCCTGCTTCTCACGCTTGCTTTTCCGGCGACCACAATCTACGCTGTCACCTTTCTCACTTTGATCCGACTCTATCGGCTTTTGATCGCTGACACCTGGTCATATTTTCTTCTTCATTTCGCTTTTTTTTTTTTTTTTTTCGCCTAGCCTGTAGACTGGGCCATTTGATCTCTCCTCGACACCAACGCTGAAGAGGGAGGGGGGAAATTTTTGTGCAAGATGGGGTGGATTCATAACGCCAATGCCAAGATCGCCGCTAGCCCGGTCGGTCGGTGGTTCCAACTTGAAGGCTCCGGTCATGTAAGTCGCAGTGCCCCTCGATCATTCCTTGACTACCCCATTGGGCGTTGAGCTCGGCTCGCCTGCTTCTCATGGTTGCAGGTAGCCATCAATTGCGAGGAAGGCAGGACTGGATGGTTTTCTTGCACAATATCTCACTGCGGTTACTAACCGAAACAACTGCAGCCCCGAGAGCGTAAGGGCTCGTACTTCTTCACCGAGATCCGTGCCGGTCTTGTCGCCTTTTTCGCCATGGCTTACATCATTGCCGTCAACTCGTCCATTGTGTCTGATACCGGCGGCACCTGTATTTGCCCTCGTACAGCTGATGACTTTACTTGCGACAAGGACGAAAATTATTTGCTGTGTGTGGCTGAGGTGAAGCGCGACATCGTCACTGCTACCGCCGCCATCTCTGCCCTGGCCACCTTTTTCATGGGTCTGCTTGCCAACATGCCCGTTGGTTGCGCCCCGGGCATGGGTCTGAACGCCTACTTCGCTTACTCTGTCGTCGGCTACCACGGGACCGGCGCCGTTCCCTACCAGGTCGCCCTCACTGCCATCTTCATTGAGGGCTTCATATTCTTCGGCCTCGCTCTGCTTGGGATGCGCCAGTGGCTTGCCCGTGCCATTCCCCGCTCTATCAAGCTCGCCACCGGTGTCGGGATCGGCTTCTTCCTCACCCTGATCGGTCTGACTTACAGCGAAGGTATCGGCCTAATCGTTGGTGCCACCTCCACCCCCTTGGAGTTGGCCGGATGTGAGCAAAGCCTCATGGTGGACGGCCTTTGCCCCTCTTCAACCAAGATGCGCAGCCCAACCATGTGGATTGGCATCTTCTGCGGTGGCATACTGACCGTCATGCTCATGATGTACCGCTTCAAGGGCGCCATCCTCGCTGGCATCATCCTTGTCAGCATTATCTCCTGGCCCCGCGGGACCGACGTTACTTACTTCCCCTACACTGCTGTCGGAGACTCGAACTTCGACTTCTTTAAAAAGGTTGTCGATTTCCACCCCATTCAGCATACCCTCAATGTCCAGGAGTGGAATGTTGCCGGATACAGTGGCGCCTTCGGCCTTGCCCTCATCACCTTTTTATATGTCGATATTCTTGACTGTACCGGCACGCTGTACTCGATGGCTCGATTCGCAAACCTCATCGACGAGGAGACGCAGGATTTCGAGGGCTCTTCTGTCGCTTACATGGTTGACGCCCTTAGCATTTCGATTGGCGCCCTCTTCGGCACTCCCCCAGTCACTGCTTTTGTCGAGTCAGGCGCCGGCATCTCTGAGGGCGGAAAGACTGGCATTACTGCAATGATGACTGGACTTTGCTTTTTTATATCAGTCTTCTTTGCTCCTATCTTCGCTTCTATTCCATCCTGGGCTACCGGCTGCGTCTTGGTTCTTGTTGGATCCATGATGGTCCGGGCCGTGACTGAGATCAACTGGAGATATATGGGCGATGCTGTCCCTGCCTTCATTACTATGGCTCTTATGCCCTTCACATATTCCATCGCCGATGGCCTGATTGGTGGTGTCTGCAGCTACATCTTGATCAACACCCTAGTCTGGGTGATCGAGAAGGCCTCTTTTGGCCGTATAGTTCCTCCTAACAAAGACGAGAAGGATCCTTGGACGTGGCGCATTCCTGGTGGCATCCTTCCGCCGTGGGTTAGGCGTCTCATCAAAGGGAAGAAAGACTTCTGGCGTGCAGACCACCAAGATGGCAGCAACGTCGCCGAGGAGCCTCGGCCTCTGGAGAAGACGTCCAGTTCTGATCAGGGTGGCTCGGTGAATGGCAAAGACAAGGATGTTGGCGAGACCATCTCACCGCGGGGTGACAGATCATCTTGAGTGGTGTCTGTAAGGGTGGATCTTGGAAATTATAAACATAAAGTACGAATGTCTTGCTTGTTACTTGGACAGGATACCCGACCATGGACATGTGTCCAGTATTCTTTGCTTTAAATTTACAACAGTAGTAGTAATGAGAAAGGTGAATATCCCACCCGTGGTGCTTGCTACTTGCTTGGTAGGGTGTTATTGTTGGACATACTGTGAGTGGCTCTGATGACGTACGAACCGGTTCAGGCCCTGACATCCTCGCCATTGCCGAGAGTAGCAATCGTGCCAATTGCAGACCCAACAAAGCCATCCTGAGTATCGTGGGGGCTTGCAGCTTCAGCGTCGGTAGATATGGCTGGTACCGTTGTGACGGCTTCGCTTCCAGCTTGTTCCATGGCAGCAAGTCGCGCAGCCCTGCCTTCCTTCTTTCGCGGTACCGGTGCTGTGGGAGGGATTAGTAGACGAATCATTGCCACAGATTTTTAATGGCAACGAGAACTTACCGCGGCCATTTTCCTGGACGTAGAAACGCCGGAGAAGACTGACAGCTTCGTCACGGCCCCATCCGCCCTCTGCTTCGAATCCACGCTCCACATTACCACCATCGCCGGGTTGGTCTGTTGCTTGGCGGTTGCCCATCAGCATGCTCTTGTTCGATGAAGAGCTAGATGGTCGGGAGATGTTGCTAGCGTTAGTGGAGACCTGGAGAGGCTTTGCTGCAGGGGCGGGATTGGACGAGCTGGTTGAGTTCTTATGGATGCTGAACACGCCACCGGTGCCGCCAAACTTGTCGTTGACAGCGCCAAAATAGACCTTCTTGATGCCAAGCTGTCGCAGAAGGCCAGCACACATGACGCAGGGTTCGACTGTAACGTACAGAACACACTCCCGGACAATGGAGCGGGCGACTTGAGTATCTCGGTGCAGCTTCTGACCGTAGGGGTACAGGTGACCGTTTCTGACGTAGTCATCGTCCATAGGGAACAAGTCCGAGTCGTCGTCTTCTTGAGTGTCAGACTTAGAACGCTGGTCGGCCTGCGAGTCGAATTGTTCATCGGCCGGCTTCTCAGACTTGCCCGTTCCGTAGGAAAGAAGGGCGGACAGTGCCATGAACTCAGCATGCCGGGTGCCGTTCCGAGTAACATTTGTTGCATTCATGCCTCTCGCCACGACGGTTCCCTTGTGGACGAGAACACAGCCAACGGGTGTCTCGTTCGTCCTCAAAGCCAAGCGGGCCTGCAAGAAAAGTCAGCCACTGCGTTACCTCATCATCACGTGGCATTCAAGAGTAATCACGACCTACCATATCCAGAGCCTGGTCCATAAAGACCTGATGGATGCGCTTTTCCCCCGTTGGAGTGTAGGGGTCACGGTTGATGGAGCCGGACGACCGAGGTCGAGAGGCTGCGTCGTCGACGGAGAGGCGGGTCAAGGCGGCAGTGGGAGCGACAACTGCAGTCGGGGGCACTTGATTCTCCTTGTCGCAGGTTATAGCAGGAGCGGTCATGGTCGTCGGAGAATGTGGGTTTCCGGCTGAGTCCCGAGTCTGGGAAACGACGGTTCGAGGTGTGACATCGGCCATTTTCGATTGTTCCAATGGTGGTGGCAAGTTTCGTTCTCTGGGGGGCAATGATCTAGACTGAGAAGACGCTGCTGGGGCGGATGGAGGTGAAGGTGAATGTGATGGTGCGGGTGAGGGTCGGAGGGGAGGAGATTTGGTGCTGGGGGAGAAGGGGGATTTGAGACGGGCGAAGACTGTCTGTAGGAATTTTCCAGTCGTTGAAAACCGCTGCATCCTCCTTTCCTGGGCCTCGGAGTCATCTGGGGTCGATTTCACTGTGGAAGGCGCCTTCGTCATATTGCCCATCGTGGCAGGCTCGTCGATGCCTGCCATTCACCAAAACTTCTGGACAGACTGGGCAGGTGCCGCAAAGATCCTAGACAGCAACAACACTACCCAGATGCGCACTTGTAGGTGCAAGAGCAGCCTCCGTGGGCCTGAGCCTAGCCCTGGAGGTCTGGGTTATCTACCTAGGCTCTGTGTGAAGCAGAAGAGCAGGCGGGCTCCAGGTTTCAGGCACCTCTTTTGTGCAAACAAGTGGTCTGCTGATGAAATCAACACTACTTGATGCAATCTTCTTTTGACTGCCCTCAAGTCCGCAGCTTGTCTAGGTCGTCTGATCCAGCGTTCCTCCTCGTCAAAGCCTTAAGGAGAGGTCGGCATCGACCTTTCAATGCAGAGATCGAGCACGGGAATACAACACCAAATACCTGGTCCGTAAGCTTCCCAGTCAAAAGATCAACAAAAACCTTCTCGATAGAAGTTTCTAGAGAAGTACGGGATAAAGGGTAGTGTCCAAGGCGACAGACTTGACCAACGGTGACTCAAATTGCCGGCGGGAGGAAAAAAAAAAGGGAAAGAAGAGAAGGGGACTGAAACAGGTGGGAAACAAGCCCAGGAGTTGAGTTTCAGTTGCATTAACTACCCGCTATGGCGAGAAACGGGCCTCAATCGAAAATTCTTCTGCCCAAGCCTACCGAAGGTGAAGTTTGTTAGTGATCGACATCGACAAACCAGCAACCCGTCAGTCACACAGTGAGATGAACTTTGCAGGAGTCCAGTGGGAACTTGCCTGATCACGTGATACGAGCTATCAAGCCGTGCACTGACCATCTGAAAATGCCTGAACTCAGCTTACTTACCTTACAGTAGATACATGTTTGCCATACTGGAGTCGACAAAGGAGGCTTGCATGAAGCGAGTAAGTGCAACAAGCGACTGCTGGTTACACCTATCATGTCACGTTATCATTTGTTACCATAGACAGAAATGAGAGCAAGACAGTATATTGTTAACCGCACAAACTAGCAGGATGTACGTGTTCCCTTTCTAACCTGCGCAAGCAGCAAGACCGTCTTGCCCGATGATTAAGCTGACATGGCAGCCCTCGCTGGGCATTCATATCTCATCAAAACAGAGGGGTATCTCAGAAACCAACGCTCCCATTAACATCAGCAAATGCTACAACTCGTCCCTTGTCCATAGAAGCCAGGAACATACATCCAAGCCACTGGTCAACGAAGTGCCTATTAGAGCACTTGCGCGAAGCCCAGAAGCCTGGACCCAACTGCCGGGTGAGCCCGGCAGTTTGCCGCGACATTCTGGCGACGGGTGTGTCGTAGTCTCGTGCTGACGCAGGAGAGTAGCCTCGCGCTGTCGCTGAAGCCTTGCGGCTTTGGCGTGGTACTGAGACGGCTCTGTTGCGGTCTCAAGCCATGGAGACTTGAGTAAGAGTAGTAGGCCTCGTACATAACGAGGCCAAAGAGGATCTGGACAAGGCCACCAGCAAGTGCTCGGGTTTCCAGTGAAGTGCCAATCTTGCCAAAAACTGCCACAACCAGTGCTGCAGACAAGAGTGCCTGTGTCATGGACAGCTGATCGACAAGAGCGCGACATGCGATTACTACGTGATCGGCGACCATCGCCTCAATCGCGCTCTGCACCCCAGTCACCTTAGTGAGCGAAGACCGGGAGCTGGGCGGCGGAGAAGTGCCACGACTAATCGCCGACGATGTGCTGGCAACCCGCGCGCCACGTGCTGGCGTGGTCGTGGTCTCGCCAACGCTCTCACCAGGAATTGCCGCCGTGGTAGTCGCGTAATAAGACTGCTCCCCGAACAGTGTCGAGAAGCGGTCCGAAGAAGCAATGGTGGATAGCGGTACTTGGCTTGGCAATGGTCGAGCCGGAGACGCGTTGAAGCTTCCGCCGTTTGCGGTTGTAAGTGATGTGTGGGAACCATTGGCTAGCGCAGCGCGGGTAGAGGAAGTCAGTGTCGTAACGTCGCTGGCGGACTGGTGTGATAGGGCTTCATCATGAGTGCCATATGTCACCAGCGGTGATTGTGCTGACCGGCTTCGGGAGGCATCTGGATGGATTGTGGAGGAGGCGCCAAGGTTCTGTTCCACTGTCAGCGTGAATGTTGAAGATAGGCGGTCGGAAGTGCGCACCAGTGAGACATTTTGAATCTCTGAAAGTGAGGGGAGTGCTCTTCCACCTGATGGTAAGATATGCCCATGGTCCACATATGCAGTTTCTGGGAGTTGCGGTGACGTCAAGGCGCTGGAATCAGCTGTGTTAACCGCAGCTCGTTGGGCCAAGTTGCCTGTCCCGGCATCGCGTGGGCTGACGGACCGGCGATCGTGGGTCAAGCTTGGGCGCAAAGAAGACGAAGCCTGACCAAAGTTGGAGGCACCAATTTCGTTGACCAAAGCAGAATCGTCATCCAAGAAGCTCGGCTCAGGAGAGTACAAGCTGAAATCGACGTAGTTGTTGGCCGGTCCTGAAGCATCCAGGTACGGCAGCGTCGGCGGACGTAGTGCGGCATTCTCAAACGAATCGGTGACAGAGACAGTTTGGAGGATGTCGCGGTTGGCTTGTAGTTGATCGAAAATGGCGGAGGGCGTCGCGGGTGAACGGCTTGAGTGTGGAGAGAGATGGCCCGCGGGGTCGAAGAAGAAGTCGTAGTCGAATGGGGTGACATTGACGGCCTCGTCGTCATACTGCACGAAGGACTCCCAGGATTCGGGAAAGTCGAAAGATGTGTCGGCAACCTCAAGAGCAGGTAAGATCGGCTCAGTAAACAAGGACGGAGATATGTTATGCTGCGATTGTCGGTCTTTGACGGGACTAGTACCTGGTGCAGTCGAGGTTCTGACTTTCTTCGCTAGCCGAGCTGGGTTGGCGGATTGCGTCTGCGCAGCTGCGGTACGCTTCTTATGGCTTGGGTCGCACCGGACCTTCTTCTTCTTGCAAGCATCACAGGCCTTGATGATGCGCATGAGGTGTGCATGATCCCGTTGCTCCTTCGTCTTGCAGCCACGAGAAGCAGAATTGGTGACATCGCGGCCATCCTTGGTCATGATCTTCATTCCTGGGAGATGAGAGAAGTCGCTGGCTTGTGACTTGGCGGCAGCAGAAGCAGCCTTCTTCGTGATCTTTGTGGGCTTCGTCTCCTGGGCTACCGAGGTAGGAGTCGACACGGATACAGTGCTTGGCGTCGAATGGGACCAGCTCCAGTCTGAAATGACAGGGGAAACGAAGTTGGAGTCGTAGCCGGAATCCTGCACGGGGCTAGACTCGGCAGACACTGTCTGTGTCACGACAGGATAATACTTGAAGGTCTCTCCTGTAAGTTGGGAGTACTCAAAGAAGTCCATCGAAACGGTGGCCCTCTTCTCTTTGATGGAGGCGGGTCCAGGAAGATAGGCATGGATGAGGTCGTCAAGTTGCTGGGTACCCAAAGCAGGGTAGAACTGCAGGGAGGCGCCAAGAAACGGTTGGCAGATTGAGAAGCCCTGGAGAGCGCCAACGGAGTTGTTGCGAGACATGGCCGCCATTTGATTGATGGCGGAAGCTACGGACGGTATGCGGCGGAACGTGGACGATATTGTGATGGACAATCAAGCCCTTGAGATAGAGGTCGGTTCTTCGTTGTAGAGCTGGCTGAATCGATTCGTCTAAGAGATTGTAAGCCTCTACGTTGATGGTTCTTATACCCCGTCCCTGCCAGCATCTAATTCAAACCATCCCAGTTCCCCGCGTGCAATGGCTTGGCACTACCTAGGTATCCGCCGGCCAGTGGGGGGAAATTGGGGGTTCCGGACCAGGCAGACATGACCGGAAAGGCTTGCGTACCTGGAACAAATTCGATGCGTTTTTGAAGAGGCTTCAGAGCGCGTTACTGTAAGATCGTTTTTTGACTGAGATAGATGAGATAGGGTATTGATGATTTCCAGTGGGAAGGGAGGTAAGCCTGAGGAAGAGGAAGGTCTCCGACTTGGGAGTAGCTTCAGCGAGTCTATCACTCGGCGTATCAAAGTCGATGAAGAGAATAACGAGAAAAGGAAGAAGTGGAAAGGCTTGGGCGGGATGGGCGGGCGGGAGTCATGGGTGGTATTTCAGGTTGAGGCAGCTGATGTGCACAGCAGCATCGTCTGGTACCTTGTATCTCCGGCAAGGCGCAGCCTGTCCGTGGTTTTGATTGAACTCGTCGGCGAGATGAAAATGGACTAGCGTCCTCGCGACACCGTTTCGTAGCACAGCCAATCATAGCCGCAAATTGGGGCCGAAGGATCCAGTAGATATTGTGTAATTGGCTGCCCAGACCCACCCCCAGCGCGCCAGACATAAGATTTTCGGCGACCGAATTGGCTCTTGTCACGTGACTGTGAGTCAACCTCGAAGCCAATGGCGGCCGCTCCTGGACGTTTGCACCAGCCATGCAGCTTTAGGCGGAGGGCGGGCTAAAATGCTGCAATGCTGACAGGCGACTTTTGGGACACCGCGTCCATGCAAGAACATCGTTCTGAGTACTTTCGATGCGCCTTTTCTGAACGTCAGCAAGATGCCGCACCCTGTACTATTACTCCTTCGTCTTTCAAAACCCCTGCTCGTAATCCTCGCCCTGGACTCTCAGCTGTCTGGTTTCCGGCTCAAATCATGGAAAGGACCGAAGGAGAACAGGATGTTGGAAGACTATGGCTTGGGATACAGCGAATGCTTAGGTGTAGTGGGCATCAACAGTCCTCCTTTGAACTGCGCGCACCTTTTAGGACAAGACAGGAGCTGCCCAAGCTGATGTAAGCTAGGTCGTTGATTCACACACCATAGGCCTATTCCACCACCGGTCTTTATGACTATGATGATTGTTGTGTTCTCCCCGAGCGCTTCTCTCGTTGTCGAGAAAAGAGTACTCGCGATTTGAAGGACCGACCCTCCCAGCTGCAACCGTGAACTTCACGAGGCAATGTCAAGAAAGATGACTCTGCCGCGCGTTGAGCCATCCCGCCAGCCGAAGGTCTAGATATGCAGGCTGCAAGGAGTAAGAACATAATAGAGATTCTCTACTGACCTCATTACTGCTATATTCTCCATAGGTTTCAATTACTTTTATTATTCCTACAAAATGTACTGTCTCATTGTTAATGTTGTCCTTCTTACCCTCGTCACTATGACTATCCTCATCGTCCTCACTGCTGAGCTAGTAGCGAAGGGACGGTCGACCGTATCGAAATCGACTAAGCCTGGCAGAGCAGTACGTTCAACAGACAAAGGTGTGTTCAGTTCCAAACCTAAGACTGCATCTGTCCGAGTTCTACGTTAGGATAGAAGGCGCCTGACCAAGCTGTTTTTGTCGAGACCCCCGCATGTTGGGGATGAAAGAACCTTTACATAAGGGCATATCTTGCTAAATAAGACGAGTGGTGATTCTGTAGGGACGCAGCCCCGCTTCTGTCGGTCCCTGGATCGAAAGGCAATGGGCCTAGTTGCCATGTGACACCGAAGTAGCAAGTAGGGATGTGGCTGAAGTTAACGGGGCTTTCACCTTGCGGTTGTGGTACCGGAACGTCACCAGGAGGATAGCCACTTTGCCAGGCGAATTTGTCGATTCCTAATATGGAGCGAAGCCTGGATGAGAGCTCGTACCTTTCTGGTTTTGCTGGATGCGGTGGCTCAAAGTGTAAGACTGAACTCAGAGGCTGAAGCCGGCCACCTCTTCCCCAGCCTACCATGGCTGCCTAAGTTGCGGACCATGACCTCGAGTACCAACTGAGAACGGCCGACAAACGGCACTTCGGGTGCGAGGTGGGAAAGTAACAATCCCTCGTTAGCTTGCACATGGCAAAGTTGCAATCTTTGGAGAGAGCAGTCAGAACAAATTAAGACGCTGACAGTGAGTTGGACTCGTATGCTTGCTGGCTGTATTGCGTTGGTGTCACTCTACCCATAAGTTTTCCGTCAAGACTGTACGCTGTCGGCGGTGTAGGCTCGGGTTGAATACCAGTCCGCGTTCAGCGCTATTTCCACTTAGCCAGGCCTTACACACCCCAACAGATCGTATGCCTCTCTGCTCCACGGTCCGCCATTCGCTTTCGAGAATCCCGGTAACTGTACGATAGACGTGTCCGCCTCTTCGGGACCGGAATTCTTGTCCGAGTCGGGCTTTGACGCAGTGACACTGGGGAGTATCAAGCTCGAGTTTGCTGGAATGAAAGATTGTGGGATGGCACCGGCGGCGTCAGATTTTGTGGCCGCCTTACGCCCTCTGGTAGCCGGGTTGGCCAGTCGAGCTCCTTTCGTTGGTTTCGGTACTTCTATTTGTAAGATGCCGACTCCTTCGTTGTTTGAGAATCCGGGTGCCTTTTCATTTTTTCGTTTGTTGACTTCTTGGCAGAAGCTCGACTCTGGCTCAGAAGATTCGTCACACGCTAGCGATCGTCTCTGGTCAAATGAACCAATTATCTCCTTGCTCTTAACGCTCCTCCGGCCAAGAGATGCCAGCCGAGGTCCAACATGAACACTCCTGGCTTCCGTATCCTGATGCGCATCACGCATAGACTGTCCCCCTTGCTCCCGAGGGTGTCGACAGACCATGCCTGCGTCAGGCAAGGTCGTCGCATCCGTGTCGCGAGATGTCTGCAGCCACTGATTGTCATTGTGGCACGTAGACGGTTGCTGTAGCCCATCAATCCCATCGCCACTCCTACTTAAGTCGATCGACATTCTATCATTGCGCCGTGTCGTCTGATCTTTTGAAGTGACTGGAAGGTCATCACCTTGTTCGATATTAGGACTGCAACTGACTCTGGGAACGAACAATGAAGTATCTTCACACGCCACCGTCATTCTGTCCGTTGTTGCATCAAGTTCCGACAATCTGTTAAAGTCGGCGGGGCTTCTTGATGTAGCTCTGTTTGACATGTTTGACACCATCAACAAGCCACGCTTCTGCCTGGACTTGATTCGTAGTTTTGCTTTGGGCTCGTCTGGGGTATCAGGTTGGACAGCAATTGTGGATACAACATCGCACTTCGTCCTCTCGCCTTCTCTGACTGCATCCTTGGTGGATCGGTGTGATGTTTTTGAATCAGTGCTGCTCTTGCCAGAGCAGAGGTCGCTGTGATGGGCCTTTTTGTTCTTGGGCTTCTGGGTTTCGCGCAGGGACGGCGCCATATCGCCTGTCGTTGTCGACGCCAAGAAAGAAACCTCGTCCATAGTGAAACAATCCGGTTTTTGAGATTGGGTGCCCTTCTCTCGTGGATACTCAGTTGATATTGGAAACTCGTCGGGGCTGCGGGGCAATTGATCAGCCCGCAGTACTGGGTTCGCTTGCGGCACTTCGCAGGGTTTCACAACTGCGATAGCTTTGATCTTGCGAATTCCGCTGGGCTGACCAGAAGCAGCCTGATGTTTTTGGAATGCCCTGGTGCTGGAGGTCTTCGAAGGCGTTTGTGCATTAATCGTGCCAGCAGGCAACGGTTCATGGGTAATGTTTGCTGCTCGGATGGGGCGAGCAGAACGACTTCCTTCATTGATGGGCGTGATCAGTGGCTGGCTGCGGATGGGTGCACTAGCCGACCACGATGATAGAGTCAACGTGGTGCCGAACAGATTCTGAGCATAGCCAGACTTGCTCGGAGGCGACACGTCCCTCTTCCTCCTCTTTGCTGGCCTCTTGTCCCCGTCCTGGGAGCTTGGAGCCTGGGCCGCCATGCGATCCTCATAGGGAGATGTGGTTGGTATCACCGCTCTTCCTTGCGGTTCACGCGGGGTGTTGAAAACATCGGCCAAGTGGCGTTGCTTGAAGTGGGCATGCGGTTGTTGCTGTGCTTGGTGTTGTTGCCGCCGCCGCCGCTGCTGCTGCTGCTGTTGTTGTTGGGGAAGCAGTGAATGACGAGTTGCAGAGAGGGGTGAGCTGGCAGCAGACAAGTGAGAATGACGCTGCTCCACGTCTCGGGCTCTCTTGTCGAGGAGTTCAGTAAGATCCTGGTCTTTGGTGCCAATGCATTCAGCGACCTGTACAATGACGGCGCCGCGTTCCAGGTTGAACTCCTCGCCCTCGCCGAATTCAAAGTCCTCGTTCCAGTGCATGTCGCCGATGAAGTTCCCCCTCTCGTCATAGACCATGATGCGTTTGTTAAAGGTGTGGAACTTGAGGCGACCATCTTGCCAACGCTTTTGCTTGCGCTTCAGATCATGGGTGAATAAGCAGATGAACTCGTGGACCGGAGCAGCGGCCGGTAGACCCGAGGGCTGGCTATGACGGTTGATAAGAGGTATCCTAGTCGCCATATCCGTGATTGGAACATGGTTGTCTCTATGGCGAATACTGAGTGTTGGGCCGTGATGAGATGTGACGGGGGCAAGAAACACAGGACGCGACGCGACACGAGACGGCAGATAGGCACGCCAGGTCAGGTGACCCAGATTGCCTACCCACCAACTTAAGTAAACCTAGTGCCTTGCCGTACCTAGGTGTGTGCCTTGCGGCTGAATGTACTCTGTAAGGTGCCAGGGTATTACACACGGCACCCAGGCGCACAGGTAAGGAACCTTAAGACGAACATGGCCGTCCCGCAAGGGCCTTCCTGTGCTCGCTGCTCCATGCAGCTCTGAGGGAGGAAGAGGAACCCTGAGATTTGCGATGCGCCAGGACGATAAACCTGGCTGACGGCAAACTTGAAGTCCCATCTTGGTCCGCTCGCAGCGCCCTGAAGGAGGTGGCTGGACTCATTTTATGAAAGTTTCTTGTCAGGGTGGAAATCCATGAAGCCTCAAACCGCCCAGGACCGTACTTGTGCCGGCTGCCGGGCAGGGCCTGCTAAGCACCCCCTCAGGGCAGAGGGTTGGGACGCTACGTTAATTTTGGTTGGCTTCCGCGCCTGACAAGGTTCCAAGGCTGGCTCACACCGCCGGGGGTTGCGTAAACATCCTTCCTCAGCTCCAAGTCTTGTTGGTTGATGCATCTCCATACCTGATACCTAGCAAAGTACGGATGTTCGTCTGTTGGACGTGAGGCACGCCGTGCCAGTGCGATTACGCTCTAGACATCTCAACCGAGCTGCTGTTCTGCTAGGTGTCCGCTTGTCCCTGTCCGCTTGTCCCTGTCCCTGTCCCTGTCCCTGTCCCTGTGGCCTGTCCTCTCCCCATGTCCCGCCCACCTTAACCTGAGTGTCACTGTCAGGTCCGGGTAGGCATCGTATCGGCAAACTCCTCAAATATTATCCAACCTCCCCTCCTTCAAACCCCTCTACCTTACTTTGTATACCGCCGCCGTCGCACCACCGCCTGTGCGCGACACCCACGCGCTTCCTCGACTACAGCTGCGCCCGTGTTGTTGTTTGCTGCTGCTCCTACCCCCCCCCCCCCCCCCCCCCCCCCCCCCCCCCCCCCCCCCCCCCCCCCCCCCCCCCCCCCCCCCCCCCCCCCCCCCCCCCCCCCCCCCCCCCCCCCCCCCCCCCCCCCCCCCCCCCCCCCCCCCCCCCCCCCCCCCCCCCCCCCCCCCCCCCCCCCCCCCCCCCCCCCCCCCCCCCCCCCCCCCCCCCCCCCCCCCCCCCCCCCCCCCCCCCCCCCCCCCCCCCCCCCCCCCCCCCCCCCCCCCCCCCCCCCCCCCCCCCCCCCCCCCCCCCCCCCCCCCCCCCCCCCCCCCCCCCCCCCCCCCCCCCCCCCCCCCCCCCCCCCCCCCCCCCCCCCCCCCCCCCCCCCCCCCCCCCCCCCCCCCCCCCCCCTGCCATACTGCAGGTGGTGCTGGCTTGAGAGACAAGCACCAAATCAAGTCATATGTTCATTCCTACGTGTGAAATACCCCGCCTCATCGCGTCTACCCTCTCGCTCCCGTCCTCCTCGCCATTCCGAGCAAAATGCAGTCCATGCATAGACAATTCGGAAAGCTCATGAACAAGAGCCCTGGTGACAATGCCAAAATCGCCGCAATTCTTCACGACTACGAAGACGCAGACAATCTGCTGGGGAAGGTACTCTTGCCACCAGGTTTTTCATCTTCGTCACACTGACACACAAACGCCAACTGCCTTATGAAAACTTCATTGCCCTCCCTTTGGCCACCCAGTCAACTAACGTCTTGTCACCTGACTACAGATCATCGAAAATACCAAGCAGCTTCGTGACTCTTGGGTAACTGTCGGAACTACTCAGTGGGCCATCGTCAAGGAATACGAAGGGTTGTACGATCCCATTGTCGGTGCCACCGAAGGTCATGGCCGACCTAGCATTGCTACCCCTCAACAGCAACTCGACCGAACTTTCAAGCTCCGTGAAGCTTACTCTGATCTCAAAGACGAGTTGATCGAAGAAGTCGCAGCCATTGACGCCCAAGTCATCCGTCCTGCTACCGAGGCCCGCGACTATCTGCAACCCATCCGGAAGACCATTAAGAAGCGTGAGAACAAGAGGCTTGACTATGAAAAGGCAGAGGACAAGGTGAAGAAGCTACAGAAGAAGACTGGAAGAACGCCCAAGGAGGATGCAGCGCTGTCCAAGGCAGAGTTCGACATGTCTTGTGCTTCGGAGGTGAGCTACCTCATGACCAACTTGCACAGACGATATCACGACCGCTAACAATACACTCTCGCAGGAGTTCAGTGTCGCAGATACCCACCTTCGCGAAGCTCTCCCGCCCATTGTCGAAGCCACTTTCACATTGATCCCCCACCTTCTGGCATCCCATGTTTGCATACAGAACAGGCTTCTTGGCTTGTACTACACAGTACTGCACAATTACTGTGAGGACCACGAGTTTCCATCTCCACCGCCTCCAATGGAGCAGGTGGTTTCGACGTGGTCCTCTGCGTTCATGCCCATTAGAAAGGAAGTAGAATCCATAAGCTGCATGGCCCACGGCAGGGCCTGGCGTCAACCCAACCCAACCTCGTCAGCTCGGAGTCCTTACTCGCGGACCCCATCAGGCATGACGTCGAGCAGCGAGGCCACCACCCCCACACCTCGAATTGTGCGAATTCCTTCATCTAATTCGGTTGGGCGGCCTGCGCCCCCTCGCGACCCGTCTCCTCAGCCGAGTCCCCAGCCAAGGAGCACAAGTGCATCCCGCGTTCAGCTCGGCTTGCCAACTGACTTCACAACGGCCACAGCACTTGGAAGCCCTCAAGGTGCCTCTCGAGTATCACCGGCATATACGACTTCCAAATCAGAACACTTTGGTCACCAGTCAGGGATTTCGGCAGGCAATGGTAGCATCGTTGCAGGCAAGAAGAAACCACCGCCACCGCCGCCGGCTAAGCGTGTTCAGGTGCCCGATGAGTTCGTAGTGGCACAGTATGATTTTGCCGGTGGCCAGGGCGACTTGAGTTTTAGGGAAGGGGATAGGATAAAAATTGTCAAGAAGACGCAGACCGACCAAGATTGGTGGATTGGGGAACTTGGGGGGATTAAGGGCAGCTTTCCTGCCAACTACTGCAAGACGGCTTGAGGGACTGTGTCTTATGCTTCATTTCAAAACGTGCCTACATGGTAGTTAAACGAAAATGCTAATAGCCATGTTTCCGTCGATATCTTGTTGAGCAAGAGAACTTGCGGCTGCCGAGGTTGCGCGATGCATGTCATCTGGACAGGTCGTGCCCACTGGGTCTATCTGAAATGGTCCTGGATGGCATCTAATGAACAATGTTACAACCGCTCAACTGGCTTTCTTATTTCAAGGGCAGACTTCCCTATCACATTGGCACCTAGCTTTATATTTAGAGACCGCCTGTTTTTTCCTGTGCTAGAGCGACTACTTTCCTTGTGGGTATATAATGCCTTACACCGCTCTATTGTCGTCGCCGTTTTGTGACTAATATTATCGTTGTTATCGTCGCCGTCATCCCTGATGCGAGTATATTGGTACGGAGGTAACATTGTCGCCCAGGCACAGGAAAATTAGGGGGTCCTTCATGTTTAACCAAATTGGCCCCGCGACTAAAGAAAGGCATGAAGTGGTAGAGGAGCAGGCGCGAAGAATTCAACTCACGGGTGACTAGTGGCAAGTTAAGAACCACGCACCTCAGTGGTGGATGTTGTGTTGTATCAGTGTCTAAATACAACGCCCGTCTATGTCTTCTGTACAAGATAACTACCCACCAACTCCTGATAGGAATGTGCGCAAGGGCACACTGCCCAAATATGAAACGAATGAGGCAATGTAGGCCACACCCGCGATAAAGACCGACTTGGTCTGATGCAAGCCCAGCTATGCCTAGCAATCATGAGGGTATCATAAACCGTAAAACGATCGTGTCCGGCCACGCTATTCGCCTTGGACTTTTCCACCTTTTTTTGCGATGCCATATGCTCTGCCGGTCCGACGTGGACTTTCTGCCTTCCGATCGGCTGTTCGCCGCCTAAAAAGCCTGAGGACCTGTCTCGACTGCCGGAGATGTCGCCCCTTCCCTACGAATACGCTCCTCTTCTGCCCGCAAAACACGGGCAATTTCATCATTGCGGCCCCCATCCAGATAACCAACATCCTCGCCTTCGAGGTTCATGGGCGTGACGGGGCCAGGACTTCCAAGGGGCAAGAGTCTTGGAGAAATTGGTTTGTGGGAGCCGGACGTTCCGATGTGGTGCAGGCTTGTCAAGGGTACCCCATTCAAATTCACAGTGGAACTAGAGGTTACAGTGCTCTGGCTAGCCGCGCCGCCCAATACTTCGCTCGCAGCCAACCTCGCTTGCGCGATCATGTCTCGTTGGTATTGCTGAAGCTTGCGGCGGACCTCAGAATCTTGTCTCGAGGACCTAAAACCCTCACGAGTCGGGATGTGGCCTCCAGACCTCGTGGATGATGCCCGAGTATGAGGCGCAGATGGGCCTATTCTCGTCGGATCCTGGCTTCCCCGGCTCTCATAGTTAGATGGATAATACTTGCCCATTGGCAGTGGAGTGTCGTGTATGCCGCTGGGTAGATACGAGGCGACGGGAGTGTTGGATCGTGACGGATCGGATTCAAGAGCCATCGAGGGCGACAGGTGGGTTGATGGCGCCATGAGTATGGGTAAAGGTGTGCCGTGAGGCTCGACGTGTGAGGAGGAATCGCGTGTCAGGCAGACAGAGTGGTGTCGGAGCGGACCGCCGTCGGCATGAAAGGGGTGAGTACGATGGATTCGGGCTTTCGGATCTTCGTGTAGCGGAAAGTAGCCACTGCAAACAAGCAATCAGTTGTTTTGGTCCTCATTCTCACCAGTTCAATGGCCGGTTTTCAGAATGGGAGCGACAAGGTGGAGTGTACACATACCCAGGAACGTCTCCGCGGGCAGACAACGGTTCAGGCGGTGTGTGCGTAGGTGCGGAATTGATCTTCCGAAGGGAATGCGGCAGCTCAATAGTAATTGGGCGACTGCTGTTATATCTTATGGCTTGAAGGGATGTGAGGTCAAGTTGGGAAGGCGCGGATGTTTCGCCTATGAAGTAATCGGCGAGTTAGTCCTCGGCGGGGCAGGAAAACGTGGGATAGGCAAGTGGGCTATGTTGGGTCGAATGGGGGCGAAAGGGGACGAGGTATTTTTTTTTAAATAAAATTGGAAGAGAAAAAAGGAAAGCATAATTCTGCGTGAAGGGCAAAAAAAAACATGACGCAACGTTGAAGGGTCCCCAAAAGCCATGCGAGACAGACGAGAAGGATGTAGAAAAGCGCTTAGGCCCGGGAATGACCCGTCCATAGCGCAGAATGACCGCGAATGATGACGATGGGTGCAGGGTCCAGCCATGGAATTTGCATGGCCAAAAATATGTACCGCAGTATGTGTGAAAGCTGCACTTGGCACAGCCCAGAGCCTATGAGGGGGCCTGTGAGGGGTCGCATGCCGAACAACGCAGCCAACCCAGCGCAGCACCCTCAGCCCTCAGTCATTGGCCTCTGCACGCAATGCCATTGTACACCAGGCGGCGGTGCCCTGAAGTAAATGAAGCGCTCTTGTTAGAAGGCCTAGTTGTCGATGCCCCCAAGGAGCTCGCACTCTGCGATACCCCGGACGCTCAGGTTGATCGTACCTTGACAAAGGCACGAGAAGCGATTTTTCCAAAAGGCCCACGCGGCAAGTAACGCAACGAGCGGGTATCGGCCAGCTGGATCGGTCTGACGGGACGGCGTCCATCAAGTAAGCGCTACCACCCTGAGGTGCTCTGCCGTGTCCACCGTGCCACAGTATCACGTTGCTCGGACAGATCAATAAGTAGGCAAGGTAGATGGTCACCAGTCGCAATCCGCCAACCACTGACAACTGCCTGACTGATGTTCGGAGTCAACCCCGCGTTGGACCGCGCCAGCTCCCAAGATACCGTGCAACACTTGCAGGACGGAAAAAGGAGGCACAACGGTATGGGGTAGTGCGAGCTAGTGAAGAGGCTTTGAAGGATGGAATTAATGGCAAAGGGTTATGTATCTGAGGTGGCGACAAACTTGAGCGCGCGCTCAAGGTAAGGTGAGGTACCCTGCACTGCGATCCCCAATGCCCTCCGAGGGCCTGCGCCCCGGCCGCCGGACCCGTGCACAAGCTGACTCGGTGGCGTCCCGTCGAGGAGGGACTGCCACCCCCCGCGCGGGTGGTTTGCAATGACAAACGGCCAGCCCCGCCAGTCGGTGCATCGGCCCCGAAATAGGTCGATTGGGATTAGAAACAGAATGAACATGATACAGGCTAGAAGATGGCATATGGGAGCGTTGTGACCAAGGAGAGGCGGGGCTGCGAAGACGAGGGGAATGGTGTGCCAGGGAAGTCGAACAAAGATGGATCAAGAATTCGAGCCCAAGAATAGCAAATAAATGGTGGAAATCAAGGGGGAGAATATAGACGAAACAAAACGGTGTGACTTGCCTCTCGGGGAGCATAATTCTGGCGCCGTCGTCAACTTGAGACTATCAAATCCCGTCTTCTCTTGCGCCGGCGTGTTGAGTCCAGACATCAGCAGGTCGCAGTGGTCGTCAGATCGAGAGCTGGCAGAGGCCACCGACACGTCTGAAGAATTGGACAAGGTCCGTCCAGGCATTGCTGGCCGTCTCGTCCGTGAGAAATAGGCTGGTGGCTTGAATGAACGACCCAGGCTCGCCATTGTTGATGCTTGCCCCCGTCCGTCCTGCTCCTCCCTCTCGAAACCTGATCGTAGACCTTCTTCCAACGGCTTGCTCATGCCCCTCGGGAAAGGTACGAAGGCGCAACGTAACGTTCCTGTCGGACTGCCAGATTCGATCGCGGTCGAAAAGATGCCTTTGACAATTGGTTTGGCAAATGGGGCCGACACGTCGCCGTTATCGAGGATACTGTGCTCTTATCACGATGTCCTAGGAGAAATTTGAGTGAGGCCAGGAAGGAGTGTAAAATATGGGCAGGCGAGGTAGGGAGGTAATGTAAATGGCTTATGGGGATGTTGGCGGCGTCGACTGGGGCGTTGCGGCAAATGGGTCCCAGTCGTCCTGTCGCCCTGTCTCCTGTCGTCCGGTGGTCCTTCTGGCGGTCGATCGTGCGTGCGTGGAGAAGTTGGAATTAATGCCAAGTCGCCTGTAGCGCAAGCGCTTTGGTCTGGTCTGGTCTGGTCTGGTCTAGGAGTCGGGGCCGAGATGCCGGGAGGATGGATATTGATTTTTCGCCTCGAAAGATGCGTAGAATGGAATTTGAAGAGCAAGGACGTGGTAGTGATGCCTTCCAATGTCATTTGCACCGTTCCTGGCCTCTTTTCACTTTGGACCAGAACTAGAGAATCAAGACTTGAGAAATGGCACTGAATGCTGGCTCTATCGACTCCGTTCTTACAACAGCCTCTGCAGCTTTCTTCTTTTCCTCCCTGAAGTCGATACCTGCCTAAACAAACAGTAGAGTGGCGGCACAGAACCTTGCTAGATAGGTTGCCTCCATAATTAGGTACTTTCCTTGGTATCTACCTCCCACCCTCCCTATCACAGGGTACTTACCTATGCGGCGGTGTGGGTGGTGATCCGATACATAGTACATCAAAGTCATGAAAAAGAAGGGGTCCACCTCAGGGTCCTCGTCGGTGGCTTGCTTCACTGACTACTTGCTGCATTGGGGAGAACAAGGTGCCCGATTTGCAAAGAAGAGAAGCTAGGTACTTACTTCTTGATTGGGCTGCGACATTGTCGTCCAAGATGATTGGGTACCTATCTGTGAGAAGGAGCCTCGCGAAGTATCGGTGAAGCTGGCTTGGCTAACATTTGATCGCACTCGGCGTCACCTCGTCCGTTCACAGCAGCGCACACTCGCATCAGCGTCGGATATCACAGCACAGGCTTGATTGATTTCGAAAGTGGTTTTTCTTGCGCCTGAACCTGCAAATCCTTTGCCCACGTTTCTCATCCATTTCATCCCGGGTGTCTCGTCTGGAAATACCACTGTCGATCTCTGGCGTTGATCGTCACTGACCGTGCAAGCGGCCAAGCCTGCCTGAGTACGGGCAGTAACCAACCCATCCTGGATCTGTATAGGCAGTACTACCGTAGCCACTTGTTAGATTCGCAAACCGACCCCCCTGTCTACGGGAGACGGATTGGTCAAATAATTACTAACAGAACTACTTCCCCACAGCTGACCTATCAAAGCCTTGTATACAGGGGTTGAGCGGTTTGCGAATCTAACAAGTGGCTACGGTATCGTAGCGCCATGATTGGAGGCTTGCACTCTACCTAGCCACAGGAGGCTCTATCCCTTCCAGGTTGTGTGAGGTACCTACCCCGCACATCACCTCCCATATCAATCATACCTTAGTGTAGAATACTTAAAGTCATCTCATCCTTTGAGAGATGAAACATCTGCAGTCCCCCAAGGCCACCAGAACTGCATCCATCCCCCCGGTCGTTAATGGTAGCCGCCGTCGCCGCCGGAGCCGCGAATTCTGCTGCTTTGCGCAGGGTACTGCAAGTGAGAGGGCCCCTAACCACCAAATACTCGTGGCTGGCCATGAGAGGGTTTGCATCGCGGGACCGGAGTTCTTATTACCGGCCACACTACAGCACAGTGACAGTTTTTTCTCCTTCACCCACGAGGCGCACCTTAATCTCTGTGTCTTCCGAGGTACTCTGTCACACTCTCTGACTGCTTTTCTCCGCCCAAGCCGGCGGACGTTCATGCTCCAATTAACTGCATGGCTAGAGGATAGATAGCAACACCACGACTGAAGTGTACCGAGGGGGTTGTTGAGCGGAACGGTGCGGGTCCAGGGAGTACACTACCTAAGGTCAGTGAGATAGGTAAGACACCTTACCTTGCAACGAAGGAAGGACCCTTTATCCGTACCATCGCATCACTAGGTAGAGTATGCTGCTTAGCTCCTTCGCAAATTGTGGCGAACCAACCCACTCGTACATCCAAGCTTCGGTGCGTATTGGAGGCCGGAACAAAATGCGGAGCGCTGATCTCTTGGCCGATCGCTACCAAGTTCAACAGGTTGGGTAAGAGCCGGAATCCCTCTTGCTTGGTCTCCTCAACCCAGCGGGAAGGCTTGAGGGGTTGAGGGGGCGGGCGTATTACGGATAGGTACTTTGGTTTTGTTACCCAGTTTTTTAGTGTTCTAGAAAGGGATTTTTTTATTTATTTTTTATTTTTATTTTTTACTAATAAGCTTCAAGGCATCAACAGATACTACGGATAGGTACAACGTCCATCTCCCTCAAGGCTGCTAATGCAGCAAGCGGCTGTTGTGATTCGAAGTTCGTATCCTAGGCACGGTACCTCAGCCACGAAGTCAGTATCACTACTCTGTACTGTGCTGCTGGTTTTTGTCGGCCAAGTCAAGCAGCAAGGAACCTGGCTGCGACTTTTACTAGCACAGCAAAGCCTCTGCTGACTTGAAACATGCACATGGTGACTTCGGACTGCGAGGCTTGTCTGCCAGGTTCCGGGCATTTTGGGGTCCATGCGTGGCGCTCACGTCTAGCTCTTCTACTTTCCTGTGCCTACATATGGAGAGTGCCGTGCTGTACTCGTCGATTGTAGACATTGACGATAGCTTCGATTGCAGTTTCCTGAATCGCGCCGTGCTTGCTAATGTTGACCACAGGGCGTCAACGAGCGTCGTGTGCTAAGTATCCGTACGCTCAAATGTTGACCAGGGCTTTGAGGCCATTACGTCACTTGTCTGGCATGGGGTTGCCCTGCTCGAAACGGAGTTGTGGGGCTTCTATGCACTTGAGAGGAGAGGACGGGGATAACGACCAGCGACTAGGTTGGCAGCCACGCAGCCCCCGATAGAAAGTTGGTGGGCATGAATTTATCCCTCACTGCGTCGTGCTAGGGGACGTTCCCTGGAGAGCCAGGAGGAACATCTCCGGGCGGGCATGACGTACCTGCTCTGGACCAGATGAGTGTTAATAAGTTAGCCTTTCGATATCGAACGAGTCTCGTTGCCGACGATGAGACGCAATAAGCATGCGACCTCGCACTGGCATCAGTGCGATTCCTCGATGTACTGCACATGCAGCAGTGTTCGTTGTCATGCCCGATCCTCGTCCATGGCTCCGGGGTCCTATGGAGCCCTCTGGAGCTGCGCCGTGAACATTCGGCGACTGGCCCGGTACATATCGCTACCAGTCCGTTTTTGCGAATCTTCAGATCGTCCTCTGCGTTTCCGCGCCTGCACTACGAACACATCCCTGAGATGCAACCTGGGGTGTAGTTGTGACTACCGACAAGTGACTTCGTCCACATGTACATGCCTGAGTGTTTCTGTCACAAGTATCGAGCACGTTCGCTGGAGCTTTTACTCCTTACTAGAAGTTGATAGAAACCCGTTCGCCATCAATATGGCGACGCCCGGATTGGTTATTTATTTAAGCCTGCTAAGCCTCGTTGAGGTTCTGGTATCGTATCTGCGATTAAAACAACTCCAAACGCCAGCATTTGCTGCTAATATTTTAATTGGGAAAGGCTGGTGGAGGCAACACCGAAAGAAACATCGGCGCGTCCGTCCGTCCGAGTACAGACTTTCACAAGATGCGCCAGTTCGAAATGCTCACGCTGGAGGAGGTTTCCCTGCGCGGCCTCTAGACTTTGCCACGGCCAGTGAAGCGCGTACGACGTTCCCGATGACTCCACCAGTAGGCAGCGGAAGCGAGGGTACTGATGAGCCAGAGCAGTGCGTTGGCCAAGTCGACCCAAACTGCATTCTTCATCCGCTGAATATCTTTATCGCCCTCGGCATTTTCCTTGATGTACATCTGTCGATCGAGGTAAGTATACACGAAACAACAGCAAACGGAGGCAATGTCTGGTAATTCAGCTAGTCAGGCAACGTACATTACCAAAGAGTCCAAAGAGAGCAATCCAAAGGACGAAAAGAATGAAGTCCCAGACGAAGGTGGCGGCAAATCGTAGGATGAAGGGGACGCAGTAAAGAAGGGCCGTCACGGCGGAGAGGGCACCGACCACTTCAGCGAAAACCTATCGGGCGTATGTGAGCATTCATCCATTCATCCCCCAAGGATGCTAGGAAATTCGTACCCATTTAGAGTCGACATATACCCCCTCGTTTCTGGCGCGCTGCAGATCGACGGCGTACAGACCACAGACGGTGATGGCCAGGACGAATTGGAAGAAGTGCAGGACGGTGAAGGCGAGATAGCTCGCGGCCATGCCAAAAAGGCCCATTTTGGATGCTGGTGGAGGATTCGGGGCGGGTCGCCGGTTACGGAACGGGGTTTCGAGCTTCGACGAATGCTTGACGGAGGTTCGACGGAGGCGGCGCTAAAGCGTATGATTCCTGGCGATTTAACGGTGGCTGGGGATGACGATGAAGGAGAAGAACTGCGGAATTGGACAAACGGGGCTGGCTGGGTTAGGGAGGGCTTTTAGGGCAATGCAGAGGGTGTCTCGTCTTGCGCGCGCTAAGGGAAGGTCGCGAACGGGTCATGACCTCCCCAAGGCGATGCCAGGTTACCTCATGTGGTGAGTTATCGTGCCATTCAACGCTAGCCAACACCAGACAGGTTGATCGGCATCTTGATGTCGTCCTTGCTTTGACGCCCTGAGTGCCGGTGCCCAGTGCCCTGGCATTTCAGAGGTCTCAAGCCTACTAGGCCTGGGTTGGTTGGTGACTTCAAGGTAAGGTAAGCAATTTTGGATGGCGCCTCTCAAATGGTCCCCTATGACGCACTTGGAGTACCCCTTGTGCATTGCGAGCCAATGGAAGACGCAAGAGCAGCACTCGCAGATGACAGGGGGACTATCATCTGCTGGCCCAAGCTCAAGCTTCCAGGTTACGCTGGATGGCACATGGACAGATGGCAGAAGCTCATCCGGCTCAGTCAGTTCAAAGTCTCTCTACCTTACCTAACTCAGGAACCGACTTGAGTGATTCGCTCTCTTGCCACCTAGGACAACACCGTGAGCCGGGCAAGTAACACGTAGACCTGGTCACGATGCAGAGTACCTGGGAAAGCACTCCTTGTGGCAGTAAATCATTGGACGCAGTATTATCCGCCCCTCGTCAAGCCATGGAGATGCAGTCGAGCCTCCAGTAACGACACAACAGCCGCCCGGTATTCAAGATTCGTAGGCAGGGTCAGATCCCAGGGTCCTGCCCAACTTGGGAAGCTCTGTCGAAGAAGATACGAACAGGCTTTGGATGCCCGCGCCTGACACCCCCCNNNCCCCCCCAGCGCTGGGGGATCCGACGCACCCACACCCACACACTGGACCTCGGGACAGATGGATTTGACCGCTGAGCGCTCCAACGCTCGGCCCGGTCCGGAGCCTCTTTCCGTCGTCCATGTCATCTCTCCAGCTCAGCGGTGCTGCCATCGCTATGTTGACACTCCTGTCACATTCGTGGATTTGTATCACATCGACGAACTGTCATCCGCCTAGCAGATATCTTGCCTGTGTCGCACAATGTCCGACGGGGCTACATCCGATTCCCACGCGGTTGAGTTGCCCAAGCCGCCATTTATACCCGTTCCTGGTCTCCCAAACTTTCGCGATGCTGGCGGCTACCCGATTGACTCTCAGCCGGGCCGCATCCTGAGATCGGGCATTGTCTTTCGCTCCGCAGAGCCTTCACGCCTAACGGACCGAGGCGTCGCCCTTCTCCAGGACATCGGTATCACCCACGTTTATGACTTGCGCTCCGCCGTCGAGCTCAAGCGCCTCGCGCAAGCAGGCACCAATTGCGACGTCCGCGAATGGCCGGGTGCCACCCGTGTTTTCGTCCCCGTTTTCCAGGACCAGGACTACGGCCCCGAGGCTATCGCCCTCCGCTACCAGAACTATTCCAGTAACGGCACCGAGGTGAGTGAAGAGCCCCAAGTCTACGTCTGGAAGGACGTCGGACCCACTACCCGCTCGACCTCTTCCCTGGCCATCTTCACCTCGTCGAAGTTGATAATCTGAAACGTGGCCACAGGGCTTCACCAAAGCCTACGCCGACATTCTGCGCGCCGCTTCAGGGCCGGATCATCCTCAAGACCCCTTTCGGACTATCCTGTCTCACCTCGCCACCCCGGAGATTCCGACGCCGTTGCTTATCCATTGCACAGCTGGGAAGGATAGGACGGGCGTCATCTGCGCACTCATTCTCAGCCTCTGCGGCGTCTCAGACGATGTCGTGGCCCACGAGTACAGCCTGACCGACATTGGATTGCAGGACCGTAAAGAAGAACTCGTTAACCACCTGCTGGCCACCGAGGCCATGAAGGGCAATCCGGAAGGCGCCCGCCGCATGATCGGGTCCCGGTATGCGATAGATCATTTATTACCCCAGCTATGCCAAACCGCCACTGATGCTTCTGAAAACCCTCAGCAAGGAAAACATGCTTTCCACTCTCGAACTGATACGCCATGAGTACGGGTCGGTCGAGTCATTTGTGCAGACGAGATGTCGCCTCTCCCCAAAGGCTATAGAGCAGATTCGCAAGAACCTCATCGTGGATGTTGCAGATGGTCACCGTGTTGTAGACTGGGTTTCGCACACCAAGTACATGCTTTGATGAAAATTCTTTTTGGGGCTCTAAAACTCCTTCGAGGAGCTGCCCGTTCGCTGAATCAACGTCATACAGTTACATGTATACATACAGTAGGTAGTTACAGCCGTCGGTTTTCTGTCAGACCGACGCCAATGTTGAACATGGCACTAACCAGACCTTTGTGGCTCCCCCGTTCTTGCAGCGAATAGCCATTCGCCAGCATGCCGTGCTTTGGTATCGAAGACTACTCAAATCATGTCGAACTTGAATGTTCATGGTACCGATGTGGGGAGCTTAAACTCTCCCTTCTTGCGGTCATAGAAAGGCACACCATATCTCCAGCCCACAGCCTTGCGGCCACGGCCGTTCTTGCCAGCAGCTTCGACGTTCATCTCCTTGAATCTGAACTCAAAGCGACCAGTGTCCACGCGTGTTGTTTCTTCCTCCGCCTTTTCCAGACGCCGCCTCTCCTTCTCAATCAGCTTGTCTTCTTCAGCTCGAGTTGTCTCCTTAAACTTCTCGAACGCCTCAGCTGGCTTCACGCCGCCGTCTATTGATTTCCTCATTGTCACAAGCTCCTTTAAAGGCGATCGCTGGTCGGCGGATAACATGTTCCTGTGGAACGCCTTGGCCGCGTCCTCCCTGTTGAATTGACGCGACTCGGACACGGGGACGAATAGTTGCTGCATCGTGAGTTTGTGTACGTGAATCTCATTGATTGGTTCATGGGGAATTTGAGCCTCCTTCCTCAAGATGGTCTGGGGAAGCATGCCCAGAACCGCTTTAGCATAGGGTGTAGCTAGCTGCTTCTTCTGTTGTATGATTGTTGTCAGCAGGTTGTCTACGCAGAATCCAGAAATGTTGCGAAGAGAGATAGTGTAGCTAATCAGAGAGGCTCGCAGTGCCAAAGGTGTAACCATGTAGTACGTCTTCAAGACTAATCGAATTTTGGAAAGTTGATCATCATAGAATGCTTATTGATCCCGGGGGAACTGGGTAACGGGGGAAGAAAAAAAAAGGTGACAGCTTACCTCGGCAACCCATTGCTTCTCCATCTCCTTCATGCGCACCACCGCAGCAACTCGGCGAACATCGACACCTAGAGAAGATGATACCGTCTTGAGCGAGTGTTTGCTCGTCTTGACTCGATGGTAAATCTCTTCCCTCAGTTCCTCGCTCAACACGGACTGGCTTCTGAAAAGAGGGTTCAGAGGAAAGGGTTGGTCTGGCAGCGATCCCACGTATTTGGGACCATTCTGAGGAGCGTCGCGAAACAGCATGCCACCCTTAGGATCCTTCAGCCATCGGTAAAGACTGTGCTGCGCCTTTGACCGTCTGAGCTGCTGCGACGTTGTGGAAAACTGGCATGAGACTTGCGCGGCAGGACAGGATCGTGACGCTCTGCTCAGTTGAGCATCGCACCACTTGGCGCCAACGGTCAGTGGCGACAATGACGAGCCGTTTCGTGGAGGCATTGTGATCAAAGTCGTCTGGCCGCAGATGCGCACCTAGATTCGCCAATTATGGTGAGATCATTGGAGTGCAGACGGTGTCGAGACACGAAAATTGTGATGGGAGGAAGGAAAGGTCGGTCCGTGATCAAAATTTTCCCTCATTTTCTTCTGAGCTGGGGCACGGACCAGGCCTGGTGGAAAAGCCTTGTTGCCTTAGTCATCCAGTCAGTGCCCGTCCCCTCCCCCCCTTAGTCAGCTGGCCATTTCCGTTCGAATAAGTGCGAAGGAACTTCTTAGATCGATCGTGAACTGCGTGCCCTCAACTCTTCCGATGCTTTTGATCATGTTCCAATATACAGAGTGCTTCGTTTGTTTGCTTATTATCATTATTGCCTGAGTGCTTGCACCATCCGGTCTCACCCTGTACATAATTCTCGTGTATTCCCTTATTCCGGACCTGTCGTGTAGCCCGCGTATTTAGCTGCGTAGACGTTAAGCCCAACCCATGCGCATTGAAACGCTACGAGCGGTGTGTTCCTTCCGATGGTTCCCTTGGAATTGTGTCCCTACTTTCAATACCCTCTGGCCCCAGTCCAAGATTCTGTTGGCTACTTCGGTAGTACGCTGCTGGACTCTTGCTGGATGTTTGTCCCAGACAAAACCTAAAAAGCCATTATGCTGGAACTGATGTCATCGAGAGCCGATTCTTCTTCGCCTTCGTTTTTAAGATGGCAGATTTCTTGGCCGCATCAGTGTCGTCATTTTGTTGAGAGAAGTCTTTCCACCTTCTCCAGCCATCAAAATCGATCAAGGCTTGCATGCAACCCCACTCCATGACTTTCCTCTCGAGCCAAACAAAGTTAACTGGCTGTGTAAAGTGTTAGCATTCGCTTGCCCCGGCGTGAAAACCATGACGGATGCATACCTTGGTAAGGAAATCGTTGCAACCAGCAGCCAGCGCCTCATGTCTGTCGCTTTGAAGAGAACTGGCAGTTAGGGCAACGATGATGACGGGGCTCTTGAAGAGCTCCATGTTCGTCAAACGATCCTTCTCTTCCAGCTCTCCATTCGTCAATTCCGGTACACTGGAAGCAGAGGAGGAGAACACGCCAATGGAATTAACTCGCTCTAGCCTCCGAATTTCTCTGGTAGCATCCAACCCACTCATTATGGGAAGCTGAATATCCATCAAGACGAGATGGAACCCGCCAGTTCTCCACATGGAGACGGCGTCCCGACCATTGACGGCCGTCTTCCACCTCACCTTCAGACGCTTGACGAACGCTTCAAGCAATTTTAGGTTGATTGGATTGTCTTCAACAATTAGAACGTTAATTGGCGGCACCCCGCCGTTCAGTATGCCGGCTGGCAAAGTTGGATGATCCAAATTCTTCTTCGTCTTCTTCGGCCGAGAACTTGCCGGACGAGGCGACGCTGTTCTTGGCGGAGGAGTTGCCACTCTCTGCACCTGCTGCACTTCTGGGGCAGGTGGTGTTGGAAGTGGCGGTGCCACCGGCGCTGTAGCCGATTGCTCCGATGCGTTCGAGTGCGTCCTTGAAGGCGGCAATCTTGGGTGAAATGCGTGTGAGGCGTGGGTCGCCGCAGTAGCGGCAGCAGTCATGGATTGGGCATTAGCGACGTTTAGTATGGTCGGAGAGGACGTATGGGTTCTCCCCAATCGCGGGCGTTCGGGTCTTTCTCTGTATGCGCGAGAACGTGTGCCTCCTGGAGAAGGGATGGGTGGTATTTGGCCAGTGCCGAGCACGGCAATAGAATGTGCGTGGGGTACGTGTGGGTGTACGGTATGGGCGGGATGGAGAGGATGTGCCGGGACGGTGGTGGCAGGAGCAACGACCGGAACGGGTAAATTGGGTGACGGAAGCGCGCCTACAGGAGGAAAATATCCCTCGCCAGCCTCAGATGGCCTACCTTCATCGGCATAATAAACAGCGGTGGCATGGGTTGGGGCCCGAGGAGAAGGTCTCGGGGTACGTCTGCTGGGTATATCGATGACCAGAGCCTCGTCAACCGTTTGACCGCCCGGAAAATACGCATCGAGGGTGCGGCCCATGGGTTCTTCGGGGCCTAGTAGACGGTCCTGCCTCTGCTCGCGTGGGCAGATGCGCAATGTGAGGTCGGGAGAGTCGAAGTGTCTGCCCAGAGAGTTGGCGTATTTTCTCAAAATCATATCGCGCACGTCGTCGACCAAATCATCCTCATTGATGGTAATGAGAGTAGGAGAGGCACCAGGGCGCCTCACCCAAACCTTTCGGGTGACCATGTTTCCGTTGATAGGAAGCAGCGCTTCGACTGCGGAGGGATCGACTTCGTGGTTCGTCTGCGCGGCGTCGAGCAAGGTGCGGATTAGAGTAGTCTGGCGAGGGGGCAGGAGGCTCTGGCGGCGAGGAGGCCCGTCTGGCCTGGGCGACGATGGTGAAGTTGGTAGGACGGCGGCAACAAGCGGCGTCGGGGTGCCGATGGCATAGCTGAGGGGGCCAAGACGGTCGATGTTGTGGTGAAGGGCAGGGTCAGCCTCGACGACTACAGTTGGAGGGGGTGGGGATTGCGGCGGTAGGGGAAATGGCTTCTGGTCTTGCTTATGTTCGTCGACAGCGTGAGGTTCCGACAAGGCAGTGGCAGGCAAGGCCTGATTTTCATTGATGCTTGGGAGATTGATGGTGTTGGCAGCGGTGGTCACGGTAGTGTTCGTTGATGAGCGCAGATCGTTTCCTGTCGGTCCAAGGTCGCCGCTAGTTGAACGTTGGTCAAAAGCGGCAGCGGCAGCGGCAGCAGCAGGTGCAGGTAACATCAGCGCGGCCGAGTCAGCGTTGGTGTGTGGCTTGTGGGCACCCATACCCGAGTTGTCTCCAGTGTCTTTGGGCCGCTGCTCGTCCGTACTGTCAGCGGAACCCTCCGTCACCAAAGATGTGCTGCTCTCAGGCGCATGAACGCTCTCGTCCTGGCCGAGGTGATGGACATGATGCAGGTGATCTGTTTCTTGTTGCTGCGAAGGCGATGGTTGTGGTGGCGGCTGCTCATTGCCGTCTTTATCATGTGGTTCATGGGCAGTGGTAAGCGTAATTGCCGCCTTCAATCTCTGCAGCAGCGGGTGGTCTGCGCCAGGTTCAGGGCTGCCAGGACATGGAGTGTGCGGCTGAGACTGAGACTGGGGCTGGTGATGGGGCTGGTGCAGATGTTGGGAGCTGGAAGCGGTTCCAGCGGCCGAGGATTGCCGCGTGAGCGAGCTGTGAGCATCGCCGTTGGTGCCGTTTGTGGATGCTAGCGAGGGGGCGGCCGAGTTTCTCCGGATGAATTTGGCCCTGAGGCGAGCTCTGATATCACCAGCAGCACCCATAGAAGCTCACATCCAGCGCGAGGGAGGGCGCGACTCCCAGGCGAGAGAGCTGAAGTCGCGTTGGGCTGCAAAGAGTAGAAAACGGCGGATGAGCAGAGCAGGTGAGCAGTCGAGCAGGTGCGGCACAGCTAGGGTCCGTAAATCGTACGTGTCGTGTCGTGCCGTGTCGCGTCGCGGCGTGTGGCGGTGGCGGGTGATATACTCTTGTTTGGTGGTGATCAGGTGGATTGATGGATTGATAACAATTGTTACAAGGTTAGGTCTTTTGTGACTTTGGTCTCAGTGACGCTTCGTCCAGGACCGCGGTAGCAATGAGACAGACACAAAAGGAATGTAAATGCTACGTATGTGTGGAACACGCAAATCTGGGTTGTTGGGTTGGTAGGGACAATAAAAAACAAAAGGAAGAATGAAAGAGGCGAAAGAAGATGGATCGGTACGATGCAGTTGGAGAAATGACAGGCCTTACTCTGGGGGTAGCGGAGAGGACAGGACGGCGTGGATGGCATATGAAGGGATAAATGATGGTTACCTTCCTGGACCTCGACTAGAGCCTTCAACCATGAAGCAGAAGCCTTGGATTCAACAGGTAGGCCAAAGGTGAGGCGAGCAGGTCCAGGACGAGGCACCCCAACAGACAACGTACGCGGGTAACGAATTCGAGGCACCTAAGGTAGCCCGGTTTGGTAAGGTACCTAGACGAGTCGACGATGCCAAATCTGCCAGTAACGCAAGGTCTATCGTTGGCACCTTAGGACAATCGCAAATCATAGATGAGGTGAGAACAGCAGCACCCTAGACCAGACTTACGAATAGGAACGGTACACACGCAGTCAATACAATGGCAAAAAGCCTGCTTTTCTCCTTCATTTCCCACATCTGGCCGCCATCTTTCGTGCTGCCATCGGCCCACCCCTTTTCCCCCTATCCTCATTGGCGCCCTAGTCCCTGGTCGCCTCAGTTCCGACTTGACCGGCTGTCGTTCATCGAGATCTTGCACGCCAGCGCGCCCGTGCTTGCGAATTCCTAAACGGCGTTCCGATCCGCCATACTGAATGTGACCACTTCGTGAGTTTGTCGATAGATGAATACCATGGAAATTCAAGGACAGCTTCCTGGTCAAGATCAACAACAAGCGCTCGTACTTTACCTGGTAGTGAGGGTCCGAACCTGGGCGCCCAAGGCGCAATGTTCCTAAGGCACACTCACAGCTGTACCTACCTACCTTTCTTGACATTACCGACCAACCCACCCGACATGACCCACTTCACCTTCGAAATAACACTGAACTAAATAATGACATATCCATCGGTCCTGCAAGTTCAGCCTCATATCCCAATAGCCCATCGTCGGAGCTTAGCAAGTCTTGACCATCATGTGCGTCGAACCGCAAGAGACAGAACAACGATATGATAGGCCTGTTCCACGCCCTCCAAGGTCGCCCACCAAATCCAACAATATCCGCTCCCACAACCGCCGCCGCGAGTTTCTCACCAGAAATCCCCATTACTTCCAAAACTCAGAACACCAGCTGACAGGTCGGTCTATCGCGTTATTCACACGGCCACATATCATCTACGTTTCGAGACGCTCGTAATAACCACATTCTAGATCCTCTCCTCTATGACAACCTGGTCCGCAGGTTTCAGACGCCCGCAGAGCGAGAGGCAGATGGCCGAGCCAAAGGCTACTCCCGTGTTTTAGAGGAGTCGTTGCTAAGGGGAGAGGCCCGCCTTGCCGACCTCAACAAGTCTTCAGCTAACGGCGGTGATGCTGAAAAGATTGACTCCGCCAAACGCTTCACCACAGAATCTGATCTTTCCCAAACACAGAATAAGCAGGACGGGCTGGATAGATGGACCGAGTTTCTGGCAGAACGTTTTGTTCACGGTCATGATGACGACTTCGACTACACACAAGTCGATGACAACGACGAATACGATGACATGGAGAGACGCGACGCCGAGGACGCATGGTTTGATGCGGAAGACCCGAGTTGGGCTAGCGACGCGGACCACGACATAAATGGTCGTGTCAGTCATGGCACGCAAAAGCGAGGAGAAACTGGTATCCAAGACTTCTGAATTGGGTGACGAAGCCGCCACGAGCGATTCGCTTTGAGACTTTCGTATTTTACAGTCTCCGCTCCCGATTCGACATCCCGTCGCGCCGTTGTTCTTTCCATTTTCATCTTATTCAGCTCGGCTAAATTCGTCTTGCCGTGAAGGGGGCCGTAGCCTCCCGTCCACCATCTTCAAATCCTCGACAGGACTCACATGCTATGCTGAGCGAACGGGCGTCACTTCGGATTGCGCGTGGTCACCGTGATGGGGATTTGTTCGTCTCTTCATATGCTCATAGACGGCATGCAGTATGCTAGCTGAGCAAATCGACCCAGAAGCCGGGGCGACTCCCGTCAGTTATCGGCAGGCTTGGCGGTGACCCCGCTGTGAAGTTGGGGCGCGTCTTGGACAAGGTCCAGGATGGGATAAACCGGGAAAATGCGCTGGATAAATTCAAAGGGCGCTGGCTAGCCGTCCCGCAAATTCCACCTTACCAGGCCAACTTGTGTTCCCCTGTATTCCACAATCGCAATCCCAATATTCATTGGTGGGGAGCGAGACTCCTACGAACATATTTAAGAGCCTTCCTTCCGCCTCTCTCTAGTGCTGATATCGTATGAAGAAAACGTCCTTCGGATATCTCTGTTGTCGGCAAGCTGTGTTCTCGAACAGAGAACCAGTCACCGGAGGGTACAACTGACCCCAACTTCGAACGCCCAAACCCCCGCATTCAACCCCGCACTAGATCGCTACTTCCCCTCTCGTCCCCTCGTTGTGTCAGTCCCCATCTTCCACGATGGCACCCCTCATCGATCACATTTACACGGCCGACCCCTCGGCTCATGTCTTCAATGGCAAAATCTACATCTACCCCTCTCATGACCGGGAGACGGATATTCAGTTCAACGACAATGGCGACCAATATGACATGGCTGACTACCACGTCTTTAGCACCTCGTCGCTGGATCCTCTCGAGCCCGTCGTAGATCACGGCGTCGTACTGAAGACGGAGGACGTTCCGTGGGTTTCAAAGCAACTCTGGGCCCCCGACGCCGCCTTCAAGAATGGAAAATACTACTTGTACTTCCCTGCTCGCGACAAGCAAGACATCTTCCGCATTGGCGTCGCCGTGTCGGACAAGCCTGAGGGTCCTTTCACCCCTGACCCCGAACCTATCAAGGGTAGTTATAGTATCGACCCGGCCAGCTTCGTCGATGATGATGGGCAGGCATATCTCTACTTTGGTGGTCTGTGGGGCGGTCAGCTGCAATGCTACCAGAAGGGTAACGACGTGTTTGACCCCGAATGGCTAGGCCCTAAGGAGCCCGGCGGCAAGGGGGTTTTTGCTTTAGGTCCCCGTGTCGCCAAGCTCACAGAGGACATGCACCAGTTTGATGGTGAGGTCCAAGAAATCCTCATCCTTGACCCCGAGACGAAAAAGCCCATTCTGGGTGATGACCATGAACGTCGCTTCTTCGAGGCTGCGTGGATGCACAAGAAGGATAACCTCTACTACTTCTCCTACTCGACGGGCGACTCTCACTACCTCTGTTACGGAACAAGCGAAAGCCCCTTGGGTCCCTTCACCTATGGAGGACGCATTCTTGAACCTGTTCTTGGCTGGACGACACATCACTCGATCGTGGAGTTCAAGGGCCGGTGGTGGTTATTTCACCACGACTGTGAGCTGAGCAATGGCGTGAACCACCTGCGATCCGTCAAGGTCAAGGAGATCTTTTATGACGCGAAGGGAAAGATCACAACGGAGAAGCCTTGATAGATGCGGCGTGAAGCAAAATGGATTCTTGATTCCTGATCTCTTTCTTGACCATACTTGTTTTTGTGCCGTCTCAACAGGTAGTACTTCTACTGATCCTCCAACCAGAACGACCACTTGACCCTGATATCCATAAGGGCTTATAGTAGATAACCAAGAATTCGCCATGGCAATTTGACGTCAGTTCCTATTTCCCGTCGCTCATGCTGACAAACTTCGAGTACATAAAGTGGTGCTTCCAGCGAGGCATTATGATGTAGGATACTAATAGCAAGGGGGTTGCGGGGGGTATATGGGGGCAAATAGGAAAACTAGGCATATACCTATGACAAAGGGAAGAGAAGATAACGGGAAAATGGAAGAAATCCGTATGGGGTATGTAGGCGATAGCCGCTTGGGTTCGTTAGGCTGTCTCAACAACGCCAAAACGCAACTTATTCAAAGCCTCTTCATACTTTGCGGGGCTGTGGTCGATCAGCATGCTCGTGCCAAATCGCACCTCTCTAAACCTAGACTCAACATCTCGGACGTATTTGAGAACAATTCTTTGAGCCGGCCTGCCTATGTCTTCTTCATCGGACAAAAGAAAAGCGTCCCGCCTCAATACTCGCGTCGACTCCACGAGGAAGACTTCGCCGGGGGGCAAAAGCTTAAGACTCATCATGTTAGAGCGCAAAGTCGTCAGCGCCGATACACTCCACTTGTCCTCTTCGGCAGAGCTTGAGCGGCTGCTATTTGTGTACCACTTGTCGGCCAGACCGGACTGGAAAGCCTGCCAGATCCGCTGTCTCACCTCACCTTTTGCCTCGTGGTTGTCGCTCTTGAATGCGAGAGCAACAGCTTGAAAGTCATGGAGCACACCCAATGACAGAAAGGGAACCAAGTCGCTGCCGTGGACGACACTTGTAACGAGCCCTCTGGTGGCCTTGCGCAGCGATGGCGACATGGTTCCCGGCGGCCCGTATGCATATACGTGAATGGGACGACCTGACGGCAAGCACACATGCGTTGTATCGGTTTCTAAGAAGCGGCCATCTCCAAGGAGGCGGCGGTGAGGCTCGGACGATGTGACGAAGCCCGTGCCGGTGGCAGAAGGCTCTGCAAGCATCGTTCCGAGGAGTGCGGTGACTCCGCCGCCGAGTGAATGGCCGCAAAGGACCAACCCGTAGTCACTGAACTCGTCAAGAGACTCCTTCAGCGTATACAAGACGCGGCCATCGCCACCGTACAGCAAACGTCGGGCTGATGCGTGGATGCCCTTATGAACCTTGTACGACTTGCCCCTCCAGTACAAGTTGTCGTAATCGCACGCCATGTCAGCCAAGACATCTTCAAAGCCAAGTGTGCCACGACATGCCAGTACGACTGCCTTGGACTCATGGTCTAGAGAGATATAGTGCACCAAAGGAACTCCGGTTCCTGTCGAGCCAGTCGTGTCAGAGCCACCTTGGGGATCAACAAATGAGGCAAGCAGAATGCTCGCGGCTTCGGATTCGGTATGGTGGGCAAAAGATCGTATCTCGTGATGGGTGTCATCTAAAGCTCTCAGAATGGGCATCTCTTTAGAAATGCCCATGAACTTCAGAAAATTGGATCCATATGATGCTGACGAGAATCGCATATACCGTGTGACGTTGCGAAGTAGATGGAATGCTGGGAAAACTCCATCCACAATGCCGGCCCTTCTCAAGGTGTCGATTGCCTCCGAATCTGTGTAAGCACTCTTTTGGTAGTATGAAGATAAAACCAAAGAAGTTTGCGAGCCCGTTGTCGCGATGCTGTATAAGCTTGGAGTGTTGACATGGGAGCGAGCTCTACGGGACTTCATGGGGGAAGAGGGCTTCTCGTTCATATCCCGTTCTGATCTGGACTTGGGAATGCCATTCTGACCTTGACCATCCCGACGGCCGTAGGCTGGGGAATGCGGCCGGTATCCGTCAAACGTATGGAAAGAATATGTATCTGTTTGCGAGACTACCGAGTCGCGCCGACGCTCGTGCACAGAGATGTAACTAGCCCGTGACGAGCTGCGTGGAACAGGAGAGGGAACATCGTAATTGCGGCCACGCGAGTTCGATGCGGCAGTAGGCCCCATCGCTCTGCTTTGAGACGGATGGCTGGTGGGCGCCGGCGTACGTGTGGCCCTTTCTCGGAGAGGGGCTTTCGCTGCTGGCTTCACCTTCCCGGATGAGTGAGAGCTCCCAGGGCCTGGCCCGTCCCGGCTGAACAGATTGGAAATGTTAGAACTTGTGCCCCTTTTCAATGCTTGCCTGATACCGCCCTTCTTCTCGGAAGGCTTTTCAGAAGGCTTGCCAGACGAGGCAGCTTCACTCTTGGCCCTCTTGGATGCGTATTTGTTATCAGATTGCGACGGGGCAGTTACTTCTTGTCGTGGTTTGACAGGAAGAGGTGCTAGAGGTGCACGTTGCCGCTTCTGGTTGGGGGCGTTCTCCGGGTTCTGTTTCGGGGTGGGAATCTGCGAGGCTCGGTTTCCCGAAGTAGGTGAGGATAGTCCTGGTCCTGCCTTCGCACGTCGAGGCGTAGGGCTAGGCGTCACCTCCTGTCCGGGCATTGAGGAAGAGCTCCGTGATGGCAAAGACTTGGGCGGTGCTGGTGGCGGCTCCTCGAAATCAAGCTCCCGGCCGTGATCATCAGACTCCTCAGTATCGTCCATGCACTCCACTGACCCAGCAACGTGCTCTGATTCTTCGAAGCCCCGGTATGTTGTACTTCGTTGTTTGTTCTTGTCCACCCGGTAGACCACACGATATGTCGGGTTGTCGGTCTGGCGTGCCAGCTCTACCTGGCGCTCGGACGATGGGAGAACTTCGCGCTCGACGACCTCGACTCCTGGAGGGGGCGTGACCATGGGGGGTTCGGGACCCGTGAAGTCGACGGTGATCATTTTTCTCGTCAGAGTCGTGGTGGATATGGACACGCTCGCATCCGACGGCAAGGTTCGCATGATTTGGTTCTTGAGGCGTATTTCCGGGAGATCATCGTCTTCATCTTCACTTGTGTCTTGGCCCCCATGACGTTCGAGAGCGGCCAGAACATTGGGATTGGACTGGTCACTGGGCATTGACACCAGAATGTCGGGGCCCTTGCTCTGATAACGACCCTTGTGAACGCCGTATAGACTGTTCTCGTGTACATCCACCCGTTCCCCATCGTTCAACACGACGACGTCCCAAACAATCTCCTCAAAACCCAGACGGCGAGTTTCCTCCTCCAGAAAACGGCGGCACTTGCGTTGCAGGTACGCCAGAGCACACAGGCCCATGACTAGATCGACAACCCCTACTCGTTCGCCCTCGACTCCGGTTGCTGGGTTCTGAAACTCGCGACGAATAAGAGTGATGATACTCGCTATGGCACGAGAGGAGTCGGTGGAGCCAAAGAATTGATCGAGAGATGACAGCAGCAGCTGGGATATCTCGGACACAACGGAGAAGGTGGTACCAGTCATCTGAAAGCCGGTAGTGGTCCAGAAGACGATCTGTGACATGGCATGGTGGAGATGCTCTAAGCTTCTTTCCAGAACGGTCTCGGCGTCTTCCCTGGCCAGGTCACTGTTGGATCTGGTGAGCATATCCCTCCCGGCCCTGCTGAGAATGCCTTCGAGGAGACCGCGCCCTAGCTCCAGACTGGAAAGGGTCGTAAACTTGGCAGCATCGAAGCCATAGGAGCTGAGGAGGGTGCCAACTCGGATGGCAAGACACGTCGAACGGGTAGCCAAGCTAACGGCCTTCGCAAAAGGAGCTGGGAGCACAGTCCGGCCCTGTTGGGACTCGAGAGGAACATGGACCAAGTAGTGGGAGTTTTCGTCTAACTCGTCGTCTGAATCCATTGTTTGTGGTATCAATGCCGCCGGCGACGCCAATGCGGATGTGAATGTGGGCGCTGGAGCTCGCATACGTAGGTATGAGCATCGAACGAAGACAAGCAACGACGGGGGAAATTGGTCTTGTTTCTGGGTGTCAAGCTGGTTAGGTTGGAACAGATGTTGCGGACATGTTATGCTTGGCACCCTGCCACAACTCTGGTTAGTTTGAAAGAGTATGTTTCGTTGCGTGGTATCTGATAGACCAAGATGGCGAAGAGAAGAAAGCGTGGTGAGAAAAGGAGAGGTAAAGATAAGGGGGAGGCTTCGCAACGCAGTCAGGCTTAAAACAGCCGCCAGCCAGGAAGCAGAAATAAAGGAAGAATGAGAAGAAGCATAGAAGAAGCGGTCGCAGGGTTTAGATGAGATGATGCAGAAAGGGAAGAGGCAAGTCGGCGGACAGTGGCAACATGCGAGCGAACGCAAGTGTGCAGGCGGGCGGGCGAAGAGAGCAGAGCAAAACTAAGTAATGTGCTTGGGAGAACCAGCAGGCCCGAATAGGCAAAGCAGGAAACAAGAGTAGAGTACCTAGCCCGGCGCACAGGACCGCGGGGGCGTAGAACAACAAGGTCGGACGGCGGCACTGAGGGGAGAAGGTGGTAGGGCAGGGAAGGGTAGCACGGCAGGTAGGTTAGGTGAGGTAGGGACCTTAGGTAGGTACAGATAGGTATTGGTAATACCTATTGCGAGAAGGGAAGGGAGCCCTNGTACCTTAGGTAGGTACAGATAGGTATTGGTAATACCTATTGCGAGAAGGGAAGGGAGCCCGTGTGGGCGTGGAAGAGGCAAGGAAGGGACCCTGTCCGGTATGTTTTGGCGTAGGAGAGACGGGGAGTCGGGGCAAAATGTGTTGACCTGGGCTGCGCGGATCAGCGCGCGTCCCCGATCGCTGGGTTGACGTGTTGAGCCGCTGCCGCGCCAGGGCTCCAATAGGAGCAGGTGGGACGTTAGGTTGCGTGTGGCAGCATGTGATTGCATTTTGTGGGGGATGTTCATGCGCAAGGACGGCGGCGAAGACAGAGACGGCGCTGGGGACGGCGGCCATTGGGGCTTCCCACTGTTTGAACTTGTGAAATGGAGGGGAAGGGGAGGCAGTTGTGAGGGGAGGGCACTAATACCTAGCGTAGCGCGTAGCGTGATGGATGGGGTTGGGATACCTACTACTGCATAGGAAGGTATGCACCTACGGGATGGGATGAGATGAGATGAGATGGGACGGCGGCGACTTCGAGTTGGTGATGGATTCGCCCAGCCCCAAGAGGCTCGCCGACCAACGCTAGCACACCCTAGGCGAGCCTGGCGGGAACATCTCGATTAAGGGGATGGTCGTGACCATGGCATGGCACAAAGCCTCGATAACGGTAATGGCAAAGTACAAGCCGTTGTAAGGTACCTTCCATTAGGTAGCCGTGCTTCTTTGATGCCATGGATGGACGTCCAAGTCCGAGTTGACCTATTCTTTCTGTAGGCAGGGTGTTGGGTGCCTTGCAGAACGTCCGTCTGCCTCCGGGTACCTATCGAGGCCACCACATGTGAGCTGGCCCGAGGCGGTGCCTTACTTGGAACCCGAGACGAGGTTCCTCACGGGACTGAGTGTGGCTGCCATCCAAACACTCTTATCTTACCTAGACGCTAGAAAACAAGCTGAAACTGTGGCATTCATCGTCGTTCCCCAGCTCATCCGGATCGCCATGTTTTGTTTCCTGTAGTGCGGTGCAATTCCTGTCTGTGGCTGGCCGTTCTTTTCCCCATCCTTGCATCATCTGTGCGGCTCATCCAACCTTTATTGCAGTACCTGCCCTGATGCTCTCTAGCATGCATTCCTCCACGTTGTGCGTATAAGTGGGTAAGTTAAACGCTAGGCTTAATTATTCTCTGCCTTCATGTGAATCTGTCATCCTTTTCTCGAAGGCCTTCTTATCTTCAAATACATTACTGTCCACGACGACCCGGGAATGGGGCTATGAATAGATACGCGCAGGCCAAGCCCTCAGATCATCCCGTCCAGTGTGGGATGCGGGCAAGGGGGGCCCCATCAGCACTGATGGGCCCCCTTTTCCATGGATTGCTTTGTGCTGCTCTACGGGATACCTTAAAGTACTCTAACTTACCTAGTATTCGTACCTTCGGTGGAAACAAGCTGCTGCTGCTGCTGCTGATTCCATGGCATCCGACAGCCAATGAGGTGCCACAAATCGCCGGCCTGCAAAGGCGGAGGGTGGCAGACGTCTGTAGGTAGTCGTGTTTGGTGGTAAGGTATTTGGCGATGCATTCCGGCAACGCTGTCAATGATGACGGCAGGGGCTGATGGCCATGGTGGGGGGCACCTTCATACCTAGGTACCTAAGGTGCTACCTACCTTAAGGTAAGGTAAGGTAGTTCAGGGACACTGAGGGGCGCAGGTGACCAGGACCCGGCAAGCGAGCTGCGAGGCACCTACCTAAGGTTCCTTAGGCACCTAGAGGTACGGATACAGGCTCCCGTTACACCTCCAGCTTGGAAGCTCAGCACAGCACAACTCTGCTCAGCTCAGCACGACACGACACCAGGGTTCAACATCCAGTCCCCGTATTTGTACCCAAGGTACGGTTACCGTACCTGACCAGGTTGCCTGAGATCTGCGATCCAATGTGGATGTCGCCCAGTCCGGCGGAGAGGGGACCAAGTCTGCAAACATCGCGTCAATAAACCACAACATCTCCCCCCTTCTCACTTTCTTTCGCCTTCTCCTTTGGCTCTTCTCCCTCTCTCATCCTCTTTTCAGCCCATCCATCGCGTGGCCTTCACCGCTTCGCTGTCTTGCTCCCTCGCTGACCCAACAACGCCTGCTGCTCGACTGTCTGTTCCTCCCCCCAACGAAATTCGTCACCGCCTCACTCGTCTTCCACCAAGCCCTCGACTTGCGCAGCAGAATTTCGATTTCGATCCAACCCGATCACTTTCCCCCTGCTATCGAGGCCGAGTCTCCGGAGGTTGCAACGCGCAGAAACTCCGTCACAATGGCTGAAACGGGCCTCTTCTCCGATAACCTCATTTCCCCCGCTGTTGCCTCTGCGCTGCCCGAAGGCTACGTCGTTCGCGCTCTTCGCCTCTCCGACTACAATGCTGGCTTTCTCGACTGCCTCCGCGTCCTGACCACTGTCGGTGAGATCAGCGAGTCCCAATTCGCCGAACGCTACAACTGGCTATCCAAAAGCGATGGTTACTATATCCTCGTCATTGAAGACACAAGTAGGAAAGCTGTTGTTGGAACCGGTGCCTTGATTGTCGAGCGCAAGTTGTGAGTTGTAGCCACCGCCTTGCAGCTCCGCGCTTGCCGCAGAAGATTATTGCTGACCGCACATTTCCCCTCCGCGTAGCATTCACAGCCTGGGTCTGGTTGGCCACATCGAGGACATTGCCGTGGCAAAGGACCAGCAGGGGAAGAAGCTTGGACTGCGTATCATCCAGGCCCTTGATTTCATAGCCGAAAAGGTCGGCTGCTACAAGAGTATTCTCGATTGCAGCGAAGCAAACGAAGGCTTCTATGTCAAATGTGGATTCAGGAGAGCTGGCCTGGAGATGGCTCACTACTACGAGGGAGACAAGAGTAAGGCCCAGTAGCCTGCCACTTTCCTATTCATAACCCTGGTCGCCGATATCTTGGGGTGTCATGTCGCGTCGTTCCCCGTCGTGCAGTCTCTTCGCTTGGATCGAATCGACTTGACGCGCCTTGCCAGCGCAGTCCGGCTCATCACCCTGTTGCGCCAAGGCGAACTTGGATTGCATCGGTGACTGCTGCTGATGGGTTCCCGCAGGACTGAAGCTCTAGATCATGCGAGCACCGAACTCGCTTCGGAGGACGATGAGATCGAGAAGTAAGAGCGACAGAGAAATAGAGACGATAGATGCTCGCTCACGGATCATGCCTTCCTTAGCCTCGTGTGTTTACCTAATACTACTATTGGTTGCCACCCCTTCCAGGTTGGCTGCAGCGCAATGATCGAAACAAGGCAAACCGCACATCAGCTGGTCCTGACCGCGCTCCCTCCAAGCGTTTCTAGCCCGTCCGTTGCTACCTTCGGATGACTGGCCACCCTGCTCGCTGTGACTCTATCTGAGGAACCAACATGCACTAGCTGTTCGCAATGAGTGGCTGGTCAGCCCGTCGTATCTACCTAATACGCAGTCAGCCAGACTGCTGCTGAGTACTGGCTGCTTCAGACAGGATTGGGCTTCTACCGTCGCCAAGGATGAGGTTGTCTCCCTACGCACCAAGACCACCTCCAGGGTCTAGCCGTTGTGTCTGTCTGTCGCAGCTGGTCGGGGCGTCCACCATCGGATCTTGGTCAAAGAGCGTTATGCCCCGCGTTTCACTTGCCATGAGTCGGATCAGACTCACCAGAAATGTCATGTTCAGACAGGAAGGCACAGCAGCGTCGCGCAGACTGCATGTTGAACATGGTTCACTCGTCACCTCAACTGCGCTTGCTTGTTTTCTTTCCTTCATGTGTTGTGGTTTAAGAACATTTCGCCAAAGTTCATTCGAGGACAGTGAGATCCAAAGACACAAGGACAAAGAACTGTTGCGTCCGGATCCGGCTGATAAACACAATGCACCAGTCCGGGGGATCTCCGTCATCAACCCAGTTTTCCCGCTTCCTTCGGAGCTCCCGTGCTTTTGTCCACCACCTTGAACGCCTGAAGAATCTGACGTACCATACCTGACACTTCCGGGCTTGCACAATTGTCAGAGTCAAGACCTGAAGCGCCTCACAGATCTTCACATGCGTGGCCAAAGCGCTGTCCGTCGCAGATGAGCTGACGGAACCCATCCTGATCGATGCGCCGCCCGTCCCGTTCGTATAAGACGTGCGCCGGTCTCCATGTCCCCTTTATTGGTCTTACGATCGGACAACGGATATCCCCAACTACAACAGTCCGAGAAGCCACCACCGAAGTATATCAAGCCTGCAAGTCCACCCCTTAAAACTCCGAGCGCACTTTCATTGGATCCCGAAAAAGCGACTGCAGATCGAACGTTGTCCTATTTAAATTAGCTCTTTGCGCCTGCCTTTCCAATCTGCCTTCCGTCATGATTGAAGACTTGCATTGTGCCATTGCTCGCGTGCGAATTGCTTCACTACAGTCAGAGTAAGTCTTCTGTACATCCAAAGCCAGGAATCAACCCCGGCTACTGGCAAGCACGGCCCAATGATCTTGTAACTCATGAATTATAGGGTCATTAGTAAATCGGCCAGTCGCGAGGTCGTACGTCGAAGAAGCAACAAAGTGAAACCCGTCTTCATCGCCAAGGGTCGACTACCACTTTTCACGAAGCAAAGAACCGTCCGCGTATTATCTTGAAACTAATCCAACATGTCGCCGCACAAGCTTCCTGAGATGGATGGTAAGCGGCAATGGGTGATGGGCACTGAAGCCTTCGAGCGCAAGATGCCTCATCACCAGGGAATCAAGGCTCTCTGGGAAACCAAATGGAAGTTTCCGGTACGCTCCGTGGCAAATCGTGACAAACTCCAGGCGCTGACCATTATAGTGCACCAAGAGCGTCTACCCTTTCCATGACGGACAGTATGAGGACTTTGAGCCCATTTTCGAGCACTTGATCAAGGTATGCTTACCAGAAATTGTGACCTTCAAATTGTGACGGAGATTTTAGGAAAACATCAATGACGGAACTTCTGCTGCATACACCGAGGCTTTTTTTCCGATCGCCGAGGCTCTGACAGCCAACGGCGACAGGGCGGCGGCTGCGGGCAAGAAAGACGAAGCCAGCGACCTGTACCTCCGAGCATGCACCGTGTACCGCATAGCGCGGTTTCCATACATCACGGCGTACCCTGAAGTCAGCTGCCCAGTCAAGTGGAAGGCGTGGGAGGCTCAGAAAGAGGTGTACATGAAGGCGGCCCAGTCATGGGATTGCCCCATCAGCGACATCTCCATCCTGCACAAGCATGCCAAGGGCGGCGACCGAAAGTCCATTCCGTTCTATGTCAGAGTTCCTCACGGCGCCTCCAAGAGCAATCCTAGCCCAGTCGTCATTCTGATGACTGGTCTTGACGGCTACCGTCCTGACAATACGGTCCGCTCAAACGAGTTCCTCGCGCGCGGCTGGGGAAGCGTGATTGTGGAAATCCCCGGAACCGCCGACTGCCCCGCTGACTCCGCCGATCCGGAGAGTCCCGACCGTTTGTGGAGCAGCGTCCTAGACTGGATGGCTGCCGATGGCCGCTTCGACATGGACAGGGTCCTGGTTTGGGGCCTTAGCTCCGGCGGATACTACGCCATTCGCATCGCGCACACTCACAAGGACCGCCTGATAGGATCTATTGCACAAGGAGCCGGTTGCCATTATTTCTTCGACCAGGAATGGTTGGAGAAGGCGGACGGACACGAATACCCGTTCCTGTGAGTGGACAAAGGTATCAAACATTGCGAATGTTGAGACTGACGAGGCATAGTTTAACTCCGGCGATGGCCATGAAACATGGCTACAAGACGGTTGCTGAATACAAGGCGGGCGTGCAAAAGAAGTTCTCTCTGCTCGAGACCGGGATCATCGATAAGCCGTCCGCTCGTTTGTTGTTAATCAACGTACGTCCACGCACCTTGCCGGAGAGATCTTTTTGACTAACGACATCAGGGCACACTTGACGGCTTGATGCCTATTGAAGACTCGATGATGCTATTTGAGTACGGTACGCCTAAGGAGGCTAGATTCTTCTCGGGAGCCTTGCACATGGGGTACCCCATGGCCAATGCATCCGTGTATCCATGGATGGAGAGCGTCATGGAGAGCAAGATGTAAATACGGGTAGTGCACCGTTGGCTGCAACAAGAACACTCAATTCATGCGGAGACACCAGAAACTTATCGTCAGCGAGAGTGGTGATCATAAGTGCAGATGAACGAAATGTTTTCTGAATGTTTCCCCCTTTTTTGTTTTTCTATTTTCAATCATTCTTTTAAACTTTCTTCTCGTGCACTGGCGCGCGTGCTTATCGGCCCATCCAGCCACCGTCAACGACCAAGACGTGGCCGCTCACGTAACCGCTGGCCCTGCTGGAAAGGTAGACTGAAGTGCCCTTGAAATCGTCAGGCGTGCCCCAGCGACCAGCGGGGATTCTCGCACTGATGCTGGCCAGTCTCTCCTTGTCGTTGAGCAGGGCCGTGTTCATCTCGGTCTCGATGTAACCGGGCGCGATGGCATTGACTGTGATACCCTTGGAGGTCCACTCGTTGGCGAAGCTCTTGGTTAGCTGGGCAACAGCGCCCTTGGAGGCGGCGTAAGCCGGAACAGTGAAACCGCCCTGGAAAGAAAGCAGGGAGGCGTAGTTGATTACACTGCCTTTGCGGCCGGTAACGGGCGAGGGCTCGAGAGTGAGCATGTGGGCGCCGACATCGCGGGTCAGGGTAAAGACGGAGTTGAGGTTTACTTGGATAACCTGCGTTGGCGGGCTTTATTAGCTTCCAGACATGAACCGAGGCGATTGCTTCACTCAATTGACTCACGGCATTGAAATCATCGTCGGGAAATTTCTCGCACGGATGGCGCTTCTGGATGCCGGCACAGTTGACGAGGATCCGAATCTGGTGGCCGTCCTTGAGAACTTTAGGTACGAGGGCGGCAACGCTCTGTTGTGAGCTGAGATCTGCTGTGTAGATCTGAGCCTTCCGACCCAGCTTCAGGATTGAGTCTCTGGTGGAGGTGTTAGACTCGTCACGCTGAACGAGAAGAACGTCTGCTCCGGCCTCGGCGAGACCAATGGCGACGGCGGCACCAATGCCCCGAGTGCCTCCAGTAACGAGGGCGGTGTGACCCTCAAGGGAGAAGAATTGCGAGGCCATGGTGTAGATTACGATGTAGGCGTTCTGCGGGTATCCCGAAAATCTTGGGTGGGAGGTGAGGAGACAACGTGCTGAGAGCGTGTCCAACGAGGGGTATTTGAGTGACGAGAGGCTTTACGCAGCACCCTCAGCTAGCTTCGGGTCGGGGGGGGGGGGGGGGGGGGGGGGGGGNGGGGGGGGGGGGCAGGGGGATGAAGAAGATGAATGCGATTCTATTGGACGAAGGGGCGGCGTCGTGTAGGTAGGCAGCAAGCTCAGTGGTCTTTGGGCAAGTTAATTCAGACGGTAACTGATGGGGATTCACAGTGGTGAGGTTGTGACGATGGCCACGAGGTGCCCCTCACGGGCCATGCTTGGACGGAAGAAAGCTTACTCGCATGTGCCTGGGTGGTTAACGGATTCAAGCGACGTTTATTTCTAGAAGGAGCTGAGGGCGACGGATTAGCTCAGTGAATCGCTCAGACGGCTAGAGATGGTCATAACCCGCGGAATGGGTTATGATTCAACCATACGGCATGGAACATGTACACTGTACATGAGCAGCTTGCAGCAGCAAACGTTAAAGTCAAGACTACAACAGTCGTTACCCCTCAGCTGCGGGGATCCGCGACAGCAGGGGTTGTCTCCAACCACGTCGCCCTGTGACGTCGTTTGCTTTGGGCAATGCGCTTGCAGCTTTTCTTGTCGTCGACATTTGTTTACTGTGGAAATTTCTTATGAGCACGCGGCAGAAGTGAACGAGTCGGGGTGATTACCAGAACTGGGTTGCTCCTGATACCAAAGATTGTGCGAGGCCCCGCGAACACCATCACACGGCTCGATTGACTCGGCTCTGGTTAGGTGGGAATTGTTTTTTTCCCCAGGTGGCTCTCCGGCCCCCCACGTAAGGATGAGAGGGCTGCCCGGTCTGCTCCCCGCATATCGGAGCTTCCAGAGCGGGGGAAAGACAAGAAACCGTCAACGGCAACTGTCGGCCATGGTCCGTTACGATTTTTTGTGCTTTTCGGCAAAGCCAACAGAAGCCGAGTCTTGTGCGAATCACCGGCGGTCAAATCGTTGTCAGCATCAATCCAAGACGCGACGAGCTCTGGGCTGCCCTGAAGCAGGCAATGGAACGCATCATGGAAGGCATGTACATTGACCTGGCGCAAAGCTTTAGGACATAATTGCCCTCTTGGGTCTTCACGGCCATTTTCTCCAGCTCAAGCGTCGCCTCGACGCCGCTACCTCAGGGTAGACCCTCATGTTTCGGCGGGCATTGCCTGGAATGGATGGGGGTCAGTCCTCCACGAGTAGGTACTTACCCCTCCCCCTCTTCTACCCCTCCATTAGGTCCCGACTCCCAGCACACACCTACTTCAAGGTAGGTAAAGGTAAGGTCAGGTACTCACGATGGCTTCCTCGTCTTCGCTGCCGGACAGAATGCCGAGCCATTAGCCACGCCTACCCAGTGCAGTGTTCGCCTGGCCTTGACCAACCTAAGTTCCACGTCTCCACCACTCCACACAAACTGGGTTTATGAATGTGGTGTGTCTGCGGTGGTCTCTGCTCTCCCCAACACTCTCTCCCCACTTGTACCCAGTACTTGTCACGGTGCCTGTCGCCCTACTCCCCACGTCCGAGGGGCTAGTGTAGTGTCGTGGTTGACGCTGTGTCTGAGAAGTTGGGGAGCGATTCGGCGGCAGTTCTTGTACTCGAGCTTCAAACACAACTCGGCCTTGGAATCCCGTAACCCTCGGCCTTGCTCCCCCACTGACCAGTGAATTGCCTCCTCAGCTTCTCGACACGAACCCGCATTTCCGACCTGCATCACTCCGCTCGTCGCGTCCGCCTCCAATCGCCCCCTAGCGTCGTGCCCGTCTTTTCAATCGTGTCATCCGATCCGTCGACATCGGACCTGTCGCCGTGCTCCCTGAGTCCCTCATCGCCTCGGCTTTTCAACAAAACATTCAGATAATTGCCCCCACTACCCACGCACTCCTGTGCCTTGCCAACGTGCTGCTACTGCTGTTTCTCTCTGCTCGTCTCTCCAAGCCTGATTGCTTCCACTCCACGTATCCATCTCCAATCTAGTTACTATCGTCGCTGCCGTCGCATAAGGGCGCAATCATCATGTCCAGCGTTCAAGTTCAGACCTCCGTCCTTCATGGCGCGAGGGATCTCAAGATTGTCAGACATCCCCGTCTCGACTGCCAATCGACATTCTGAAGGCTAATTGGCGCAGGAAGAAAGAGCTCTGCCCGCTCTTGCAACTGGCGAGGTCCAAGTCGCTGTCAAGGCTACGGGACTCTGCGGTTCCGACTTGCACTACTACAACCACTTCCGCAACGGCGACATTCTCGTCAAGGAGCCCCTTACTCTTGGCCACGAATCTAGCGGTATCGTTACTGCTGTCGCCTCCGATGTCACAAATCTTGCCGTCGGAGATCACGTTGCGCTCGAGGTCGGCCAGCCATGTGAGGCCTGTGACCTGTGTGCCGTTGGGCGATACAACATCTGCAAGGGCATGAAGTTCCGCAGCTCTGCCAAGGCCTTCCCTCACGCTCAGGGAACTCTTCAGGAGCTCGTCAACCACCCTGCCAAGTGGTGTCATAAGTAAGACATAGAACCCGTGACATTGAAAGGTCTAGAGGGCTACGTGCTAACACGAGACGGCGCAGGCTCCCGCAAGAAGTTTCCCTCGAGTTCGGTGCCCTCGCCGAACCTCTCTCTGTTGCCATGCACGCCCGGGACCGAGGCAACCTCCCTAGCGGGTCGACCGTCCTCGTCTTCGGCGCCGGTGCTGTTGGTCTATTGTGCGCCGCCGTCAGCAAGGCTGATCAGCAGAAGGTTGTTATTGCTGATATCCAAGAGGACCGCGTCAAGTTTGCTCTTGACAACGGCTTCGCCGATGCTGGCATTGTCGTTCCGGCCAAGCGCCCTCAAACGATCGAGGACAAGTTGGCCTACGCTCAGGACGTCGCAGGGTTGGTAAAGGCCGCCAAGATCAACGGAAACGAGGTTGGCGAAGTCAACGCGACTTACGAGTGCACGGGTGTTGAGACCTGCATGCAAACATCCATCTATGTGAGCATCCTCAGTCTAGGTCACGCAGCTTTCTTAGCGCTAACCCATGTATGCAGGCCACTCGACCCGGTGGAAAGATCCTCATTATCGGCATGGGCACCCCAATTCAGACTCTTCCCATTTCTGCCGCCGCGTTGCGTGAGGTTGACTTTGTGGGCGTCTTCCGCTACGCCAACACATACCCCAAGGCCATCAACCTGATTGCAACGAAGCCAAAGGGTCTGCCGTCGTTGGAGAAGCTGTTTACACACCGTTATAAGGGGCTGGGCACCATCAAGGATGCGTTTGATATGGCGGCCAAGGTGAAGGACGAAAGCGGCAAATTGGTTTTGAAGGTTCTTGTGGATACATCTAATTAGAGACTGAAAATAAAAGTATGGGTTTGGAGTTGCAACTCCATATTGCACTTGGTAGCATTCACAGGGGCCAGTGAGTAACCTCATTCACACGTGTGAACCAATATCACCATTGCCCGTGGTAAATTGATCGCCGTAACAGAGGTCTATGCTGGTGGCTTGGAAGAGACCGCGTGATTTTACCAAGTTTGTGCGGCTACATTCCGTGCATATTTAATCACTACTATTGAAGACGGAAGCAGAAGTAACAAAATAGTACCGACGACATCAGCGCGATAGTAAGGTAGAGTGTATTGCCACAGGAAAAGAAGTTATAGCTCAAGAAAAAATAGGCGGTCTCGCCTGGTATCATGTAAATAACCCAGACTGTGACTTGACGCCATCGCGAACTTCTGCGCGTGCAATTTCTCCAAGCTTTCGACGTCACATTATCTGTGGTTTGACTGTTCCAGTTTGCGCTCTAAATCATTCTATTCGTTTATTTTATATACAAACATATGGGCATTATCCTAAGACTTGTCGGGGAACCCAAAGTCAATGCCAAATGGCGGGTAGACGTAACGCTTCAGCTCCTTCTTGGCCGTAAGATCATCCGAGTAGGCGCGAAGCTCCTTTATGTCCTCGTCGTCGAGCTTGACAATTTCGAGGTTGGCCTTGATACGGGCGGGCGTGACGGATTTGGCGATAACAGTGCTGCCACGGGCGACTAAACAGAACAGAAAGATTAGCAGACTGAAGCAAAAGCGGGAGCTGGACTCGTGGGCATACCGTGGTAGCTGAGGAGAACCGTAGAGGCGCTGACGCCGCGCTTCTCGGCAATCTTCACAACGGGAGCCGCGCTCATAAGAGGGCCACCGGTAGAGCCGAGGGGGCTGTAGGCCATGATGTGGATGCCCTTGTCCTTGCAAAAGTCGACGATCTCCTGCTGGGGAAGGCTGGGGTGGTTCTCGATCTGGTTGACGGCGGGGACGACCTTGGCATGGGGGAGGAGCTCCTCGAGGTATCTCACGCTGTACTGTATGGTTTGTCAGTGCATGGAACCATGGGCCTCTTGTCAGGCCGTGGGCAAACAAACTCACGTTGCAGACACCAATAGAGCGAACCTTGCCGGTATCAAGGAGCTTCTCCATGGACTTCCAGGTGTCGACGTGGGAGAAGTCGCGGAGGATGTCACGGCTGCCATCGGGCTTGGTGGGGAATCTGTCGTGGTTTCCTGTGAGGCGCTCATGTTGGTTGGTCAATAGCTCCGGAAACCTCGTCAACGAATCGTCGACGAGGTTGAGAAAACGAACATACCCTCGGGGTTCATGGCAACGGGCCAATGCTGCGCATCCTGTCAGTTTCAAAGCGACCAAGGCATTATACAGGTGGCGGCAACCTACAACAAGGAAGAGGTCAACGTAGTCGAGACCCAGGCTCTTCAAGCTCTTCTCCAGGCCAAGCTTAACTCTCTCGTCGCTGGTGGTGTAGGTGGCCCACAGCTTGGTGACCACGTAGATGTCCTCACGTTTGACGCCACTGGCAAAAGCCTCCGTGAGGCCCTGGCCAACCTCGTCCTCGTTGGCGTAGCAGTAGGCGCCATCGATGGCCTTGTAGCCGATCTTAATAGAGTATGAGACGGCCTCCTTGACCTCGCCGGGAGCAGACTGCCATGTGCCTTGAGGGGTCTACATCAGCCATTGAGCAGGAGGACGAAGAGGTTTGCATGTCTTACCCAGAGCGACGGCGGGGATCTCGTGTCCCGAGTTGAGCTTGAATGTCTGCGCAGCCATGGTGAGCGTTCGGAAGGATGATTGGTATCGAGGTTAACCAAAATGATCGTGGTCCGAAAGGCGGGGGCGGGGTAGTTTGTATGTGTTATTTCTACTGCGGGAGAGGAGGACAGTCAATGTGAGGAGGGGTTTGAGACGTCACTCACACAGCCCGGGAAAAGGCGTGGACTCTCGGTATATATATCGTCTGCAACCCGAAATGGAAATAAATGTTATCAGCGTACTGCGGCGCGGTGCTTGACCACAGCCGGGTAAATGCTCGACAAACAGGAGAGCTGTCTCTCATCACACGCCCCGCCCTCTGCATCGTCTCCTCGCAGCCAAGGTACCCGCGCAGGGGCCGCGATTTGCATGTCACACTCGGGCTAGGATGCTACGGCCACCGGGCCTAGCTACTCTGGCAGCTGTATCTGGGGTGTGGACTTCCCCAGTTTGTCCAACTTTGTGCTGTTCCCCTCGTCTCCAGTGGGCCATATGAGTTCCATTCATGGATAATTCGTTCAACGAGGGTATGCCTCGGGCAGTGTTGGGCCGAGTCATGAAGAGAGGACCCGCTATTTGGCTTGGTTTTACACATCTTACCTGGTGAGTGCAACTGACTGTGCAACTGTGACACTGTGGGCAATGTCGTGGTCCGTGGTTGTTAAGCCCGCGGGGCGGCGGCCGATTTCCGGCGGGTCTCGTTGATAGTTGCCTTTTTTTTCTGCTGCCTCTCTGTGGTAGGTGCTGGCTTCCGCTTGAGGCCCTCCACCTAGTACGGGAAAATGTTCCGGGACCAACCCCGAGCCCCCGCCTCTTCGAACCGGCCGCCTGAGCACAGTGTGGGTGCCATGAACCTGCAGACCACCTAACAAGTCCAAATGTACTCTGTACCTGCACCCTGCCATTCAACTAACTGGAGGTGCAGCCTGTCCTCGACGGGAACCCACCACCACGATGATCCCAACCACATGTATTCGGCAATATTTGAGGGATGAACAGTGTTGGCTGAGGGATCTGGCCAAGGCATCTACATAAACGCACGGAGCACCCCAATCGCATAGAGGGGATGCTTACACACCGCAGATGGCAGCTCTCACTATTCGCCGAAGTTAACCTCTTTTGTGATTAATAGATCTAATGGTATGCAAGGAAGAAGCTCTATAGCTGTGTCGCGCCGTCCTCCCATGGTCAATGTCAATGTCCACATCAATGTCATCGTACAATTAGCGGTATCCCTATCCGCTGTGGTGTTACAGAAGCCAATGCTCTTTCAACTTAACTCCCTCAACCGCCGTCAATAATTACCTCTCAGCCGGCGATGAGCACCCAAAGCCTGTCCAGTGGTCAGCTAATCTGCAAATTATGGCGTAACGAGGCCGACAACTTACAGAAAGAAGATCATGAGAACGCCGAACATTTTCTGGTCACCATGTCAGCAAGATCGACGAAACCGACCGGTGGACAGAGTCACATACGGCAATCAACCACCTGTTGCTTGAAACACGGCCCCAATACTTGAGAAGCTCTACAGTTCGAGTTAGATTCCGCACAAACGTGTTGGTGGGTGGGCATCATCGCCTACCTCGCTGCGCCCCTTGGACGTTGTCGACCACGTCTTCCGTGTTGGCGTCGATGCGCTGGATCATCTCGCTCTGCTCAGACACCATGGTTGCCAGTTGTCCGAAGATCTGCGCGAGAGGGTTAGTCTATAATATTCGGGTGTACGACGCCCCATGGGGGTGTGCCAGCTTACAGATCCAAGCTCGGCAATCGTGGATTCAATACTCTCGATGGCTGCGCCTCTCTCCTGGATATATGTGTTTTGCGGTTGCGCCTCCTCCATTAGGAGAAGCTGCTGATCCCCTGGGGGGTTCAGCGAGAGGAGGTCGGCTCCAGGTGAGGGTGTTCCTCGTTGCGGCGTGCCATACAAGGGCGATGCCGATTGCTGTAGTGGCGGCTGCGCATGCTGCGAAACGCTCGAAATAAACTAAAGACGCATTCATACGTTAGATCCGGCGACAATCGTACTGGAGGCAAAGAATCAACGCACGTTATCTGTCCGTGATCTGGACGCCTGGATGTTCTTCGTTCTCTCTTCCAAGACATCCTTGAAGTTGGCGGAAACGTCTGTCAGCTTGCCCTGAAGCATGAAAACCACGTTCTTGTTGTGCTCTCCTTCCTGATCAGCCTTCGGGTGCTGCTGTCGGGTGAGGACCTGCAAGTTGCCAATCTGCTGGTTGAGGGAGCTCAGATCCTGCTTGATGATGTAGGTGAGTTCATTGATCTCCACCGGCCGGTCATCGAACAGCGTCCTGCGTCGCGCCACTGCGATAAGGCGAGTCAGTACGAAATCTGAACCGCGAATAAGAGGAAAACAGGTGCGTACATGTTGCTAGCTTTTCAAGCTTGCCCATAGTGGCAGAGATTCCCCTCCCGATTTGCGCCGCCTGTCGCGCAAACTCGGATCGCCTCGGCCTGGAGTCGCCATCGGCGGCAGCCTTTTGGGAGTCGGTCAGAAGCGATCGTTGCTGAGCACCAAGTTTGCTCGAGGCCTTGCGACGCTGCGCTTGCGCGAGAACCGACTGGAACTCGGAGGTTCGGTCCTGTATCGAAGCGACTGCCATCGTAGCTTCGATTTGGTCAAGGATGAGGGGTTCGGACGGGGGCGACCAGCGCTTCGGAATCGATGAAGAACTTTGTGCAAGATAGATTTTTGTCGTGCCGATGCTCGATACAGGGACCGAGGTGGATGGGAGTTCAGGGGTGGGAGATTGGCAGGTCGAATCGAGGGCGGTTCGGGCACGGTGGGTGAGTCTCTGATGGCGGACAGCGCTGTTGGGCAGGTAGTTGTACAAGAAAACGAGGCAAGACGGTGCGATGCGATGCGACGCAACACGAGACGCGCGACGAGGCCAGTTGTCGCGACTTGATCTAAGCGGATATCTCGACGTAGGTTGTGCGGAATACAGGTTGGCCGTGAGTGTCGTCTATTAGACTTGGAAATTCAGAGTCCGGAGCAACGGGCAGTCTGCTGGAGCCGGAGTGACGGGGCCAGGGTGTCCGATCTAACCGCCAACGTGGTTTTTTGTTTCGGAACAGAGGCTGGACTGCAGAGCGCAATTAGAGCGCGCGGCGCACGTGTGGCTCGTACCTTACAGCGTTCCATTGTTTGGCGTTGGACCTTCGCCTTCCACGTCCTTTTAGCGCCTCCCTTGGTACTAGGTATGCTACACTACCTAGGTAGGGACGAATTGATAGGTAAACTTTCTCCAAGTACTACGCACGCACCGCCACATCTAAAAATGGCTGCACGGACCGAGGTGATCCACATTGTGAGATGAACCGCCATCCATGACACCATGCAGCTGGGTACGATGAGAGTTCAAGAGCAATCGTGAATGGTGTAGGACCAACTTGCTTACGCCGTACAATGCGTGAAATGAGGCAGTCCGCTTAGTGTGTATTGTAGGCGATCGCGGTACCGTGTTGAGATGCAAGTTCGCAATTAAATGTGCCTAGCCTATGCAACGGCTACGCACCTTTTCTGCTACTTACTACCTTATCTGTGAAGAATGATGCTGATAGCTTATTAGCCGCGTGTCATGGGTATTCCATGCCACGGAAATACACTGTTAGCCCGCCGTGAGCTACAGACGGGAGTAGATTCTGTCCGCCCCCGTTTGCTGTCCAGTCTGAGCAGATACCTTAGCATGCGTTGCCGCGCTTCCGCTCTCACCGATCACAGATCGCGCACACAGACGGGCGGACAGGCACCACCGCAATGCCATACCATGCCTCGCTCGCCCCTCGTGATTCTGAGCTGCGTAGCATTCCACGTCTGCCTGCCTGCGTTTCCTGCAAGTGGATGGGGCGTCCTCGGGCTGCCATTGGAAAGACACCCAGGCTGATCCCCTCTTTTTGAGCACGGCCAACGGCTCCATCCTCTCAGTGCCCCGAGTATTCGTCCACTACAGATTCGCTGCAGAGTGACATCGAGTCATACTGGCACAGGGATATGACAAGTACACCACGAATACGGATTGCGAAAATATGCAGCCCAGCCCAGCCCACCCCAGCCCACCCCAGTCCAGCTGAGAGGCCAACTGGCGGCGTCCGCACTCTGCACTGCGTTGCGCTGCCTTACGTTCCCCAATGGCTTGACGGGGAATAATTGTAGGCTGGTTAGGTGAGAGTAATAAGCTAAGGTCCGCTCCAAGCCACCTCCCCAAGCCCCCAAATTATCATCCCGTCTTGGGTCTAATCGTACCTCTCCAGCAAAAGTTGCGGCCGGTCAGACTAGCGAACTTCACCAACAACATCTACCGAGCCCCGACCCATTCAAGGTAGTGAAGCGACTGTCCAGTCTTGCCTGGATCGGATCTCTGCCGTCTTCTTGCTGGCCTGCCCCGAGGCTCATCAAATTGTCCCGTTCTTATTCAAACCAGCGTCGGCCATCCCAACCCGAGGTGGTAGACCATCTCCATTCCCAGTCTCACCCGATCAGTGCCCCCCATTGAGTGAACCACCGATCGCAGCCGTGCGCATAACGGTATCTAACACCGAGTCGCCTCGCTGCCTCGGATCAACCGTCACCAGGCAGGCTTTTGGCAGAGATATGTGGCGATTGACGCTCGTGTCGCGACTACTTTGACGACGCGATGAGCGGCCCGTACAACTATGGCTTCAGGCCTCCTCATGGACAATCGCCTCTGTGAGTTCTCCCCAGCCATGCACTTTTCAAGGCATAGATGCAGGTGCTAATCTCAGTAACCCTGCAGAAGCCCCGAGACGCCGACGAGTGCATACAAGACCAACTTGGGCAGGAAGAAAACGAAGAAATGGGTTGAGGCCAAGGCACAGAACTACGACGGCGATGACTGGGGTAACGACTTTGACGATGAGGAGCCCGAGGAACCGATTCCTGTCCCACCTCTCAAGCCTGCCTCTCGTCAACCGAGTCCCAGCCAGGCAACAACTGCGAATCTGCCGTCGAACCTGCCGTCACACCAGCCACCTACGCCTCAATCCGCGGGACTGCCAACGATGCGACCGCCGCAGCCGGCCTTGAGCGAGTCGGGATTATCCACCAGCCCTCGGGCCACGGCAGGCCTACCGCCTTTGCAAATCCAGACTCCGTCATCACCCGCGCCTGCGCCTGCACGCTCCGAACCGCTAAATGTTCAACCTCCGATTGTTTCGGGGCCGTCCTCCATGGACAGTGTTTCCGATAAGGGCCCTCATGAGCAGCTCGTGTCGCCGCAATCTGCTCATACTGGCCCAACACCGGAGCCCTCTCTCGTTCGGAACGAACAACCGCAAAGTGTGATACCTCCGAATAGCGGCCGACGAACTTCACCAGCGCCGGCGCAACCGCCGGCGCAACCGCAATCCACCCGATTCCCACCTCGCAAGAGCAGTATGGGCCAACATGACAGTGATCGCCTTCCTAGTTCTCGGTCCAGCTCCACTCATCCTCCACGGGTCGAGCAGCGCTCGGGATCTCCTTCCGGTATCATATCGCCTGGCCCGTCCTCGACTTCGAAGCCGTCTTTTGTTCGACCCTCGGATATCTATCGCCGTGTCGACAGTGAGAAGGGTAGGGAACGAGGCTCCATGGACTCAGGACGACCCAGTCTGGATAGCAGCGGCGGCTTCAAGACCGACCGCTCGCTTTCTCCCGCCAAGCCACCTCCTGCTGACACTGGAAGTGGCGAACAAGTGGGTGGCAGCAGTTTGGGAAAGCCTGAAGGAGATGATGCAGTCCAAGGCAATCTGGGACCGACCCTAGCGCCTGTTGCAGAGAGAAAGAGCGAATACGGCTTCGACAACGTGCTTATGCGGCCCCAAAACCATGCCCAAAATCAGACAATGCCCCCAAGTTCTGAAAGTCCCAGCCTGGGCATTCCAGCCCCCGTGCCGGAACCTCAGATTGAACGTCCAAGTGAGGAAGAAGTTGCTCAACAACGTCGCTACTCGTCCAGTCCACGTTTGCCAGACCTGGCTCGCATGTCTCTGTTTGGGGACGATTTCTTTTCTAACCCCGGTAAATTTGCCGACGATGCACCCCCAATGCCTGCGTTGACGCCACAACTTCAAGCAGCAGCGGCGGCAGCAGCACCACAATATGTTGGAAATCCGCCGGCTGCTGTTGCACTATCGACCGGGAGCTCAACACCCCAACGAGCCGACTCCCCTCGAGTGTCTGAGCAAAATCAAGAGGATTTTACTCCGCCGGCACAGGCTCCTCGAAATCAAGAAAATGTAGATCCCGCCAAATCAGATTTGGCATCTCTGCCATCACGGCCCTCTCTACCTGGCGGCTGGGTCACTGAAACTAGATCAGTCACCGACGAGCAGACGCCGCCTGCTGTTGCAGAGAAGAAGACCCTGGGCGTTGATACTGGCGAAGTTTCCCCGATCTCCGACAACGAGCACGATGAAGTCCCAGGCAGCGGTGTCACGATTGTGAAGGGTGTAGCGTCGATGCCAATACCCATCTCTAATGCATCGGGGCAACCAATGCCTTCCTCAAGCCAAGCCAGTGAGGAAAGCCACTCAGCCGACGCTCCCGTTCATCCTCTGGTTCCGTTGAACGCTGGGCACTCGGATCCTTCTTCATCGAGCTTCGTAGCACCTGAGAGATTGCAGCGCGAATCTACTATGAGCACAGTCACTTCACCGTCCCCTGTCAAAGAGAGCGACAAGCTCCGGGAGGAAATCATGCGGAGCCTCAGTCCAGTCCGGCCTACAAGTGATTTCGATAGCTTCAACGGCAATCGAGCAGGACAGTTAGAAGAGGATATCGGCCCTCGCGAGAGCACATACCTGCACGGTGTTTATGATGATTATTGGACTGCAGGCGATGATAAGCCTGATGTACCGGAGCTCCCTTTGAAGCAGCCAGAGCTGGATGTTCACTCTGTTGCGAAACAGAACGTCTCCGATGTGCCTCCTCTGAGCCCTCGCAAGGAGAACGCAGGAACGCCTCCGACACTTGGTCGACGATTTTCCTGGGAAGCGGAATCGGAACAAGTCACGCCGGGCCCGGCTGATCCTCAAGAGAAACCCGTGTCGGACTCTCAGCCACAAGCTGCCCCTGTGGCTCCTGTCAGCTCAAGTTCACCTGCCCCTGGACACGAACAGTCTCCAGCGTTGTCGTCTGGAGAGACAAGGGACGCTGAACAAACCCAGCCATCCACCAGCAATATGGGCGAGACGCATATTGCAGTGCCTACAACTTCAGGCACGATGTCACACCAAGTGTCGCAGGTCAGCTCGGTGCCGGGAGATCGGCTGGACTCAGAGAACATTGAGCCTCCGTCACCCGTGTCAGCCGTGACTGATAAGAACAACGCCTCGGCCGCCCCTCCCCGACGCCTGTCCCTCGCGGAAGAAAAGTCAATGGTTCGGGTTTCGTCCAATCCCGTGTCCCCCAGCCCACCGCCGGGCGAACACCCGGCGCTGGCTCGATCTTCGGAAGCGAAATCGCCTCCGCCGCCTGCGCCTGCCGAGCCGTCGCAAGACCAGCCAGCCGCACCTCTTAAGATCATGAACTTCAAGGAGATCATGGACATTCAAAACGCATCGGAGAGAATCAATAAGTACAACGAGACTAGAGCGCAATTTGCATCAATGGATTCGGGATTAAACAACTGGCTCGTCAACCTCAAGTCTCAGCATCCCGAGCACGCCAATGCGACGGCGTCATTCGCGGCCAACGTTTCAAACGTTGGCCAACCATCATCATCACCACCAGCATCCCAGCCAAATTTTCAACAGCCCTACTATCAGCAGTATCTCAACGCTAGCTCGACCAATGTCAGCACAGCAGCAGTCACAGCAACATCGTCGGGTCGTCCTCCCGCAGGCAGCGTATCCATGGGGTCCCATTCGCCTGGGAGCGATTTCAAGCATTCGAGTGGTCAAGTCGGGGCAAAGGGCAAGGGACTGTTGCTTGCGGCGGGTAAGGCGGGTAAAGGTTTATTGAGCAAGGGCAAGAACAAACTCCGTGGCACTGGGGACAAGGTATTTCTTTAACATTCCTCTCAATTGGGGCCGTCACATCACAGGGCATGGCTTCTTTTTCCTCTAGCCGTCGGGATGGTCTAAAGGGGCTCGGTTCCCGTCTCTTCCCATTTGCCGTTTGTCTTTTCTCCTTCTATTCCCCCCCTGGTACTCGCTCATGAGCTATGTGTCTCCCTTTCTGACCAGGATGACGGGACTGTATGAATTAAGGAATGCTACGACTCTTCATTTTTGCACGATCATGTAACCCCTGTGGTGCCCTCGGACATTTAAGACTCCACGTGGCATTTTGTGGTGATCATCTCTAATTGCTTGTTCTCCCACAGCGCGACTCTTCGCCCCCACCGGTCCAACCCCAGTCCAAGGCTAAACCAGAGCGGCGTACGTCATGGGGCATTAGTCTCGGAAACCGTTCATCACCCCGTGCGGCCAGTCATGCGCATTCAGCATCGTTCTCGGGATCACTATCTGGCCCAGCTCCTGGTCCACAGACCATCCCGGAACATCCGGCATCTCGGACTCCACCGCCTCAACTACCCCAGACATCACGTATCTCCCCATTCGACGCCTTGACTCAGGAAAAACAGACTTCGGCTTGGGCCCCACCCCGGCCTCAAACCCCTAAGCATCCCGCCGGTGTTCGCCGGGATAGCGAGTCCGAGCCCGTGTCGCCCGTCTCGGACACCCAGTCCATGTCGGCCCCTAGCCATCACGACAACGCCGACGATGGAGATGCCTTTGTTTACGGCACCGGCGATCTTCAGGTTCCAAGACCTATCGGCAAGACCCAACCGTCATGGGATCCCTTTACAGGCACACCCTTGGTTGAAGAGGAAGGGTTTGAGATGGGGCAATCCAGGGATCCGAGCCCCCATATTCAGCATGCGCCTCATGCTGCCCCCGCTGCGCAATTCCACAACGCTTCGACAACGAAGAACACCAGAAGTGAAGATGACTGGGTCGTGGTATCGCCGCAGTCAGCACCCTCTGAGCAAATTTATGTTTTGCCCCCCGAGTCGCCACAATTGGTGCGTTCATTCCAACCCACGGAGTCTAGTAGAGAGATCTTTGACAACGAAGATGAGTTGGATATTGCTGCTGGCGATAATGCATCTTCAGATGCGCAACAGGTGTCACAGCAGGATCAAGACCATCTACATCACAACACTCAACATCAAGTACTCCCGCAGGAGCAGGATCAAAAGACTCAGCAACAGAACCAACTCCAGACTCGTCGGCAGCTTCCGTCGCAACAACAGTCGGTATCACCTCAGCGCCAATCTTCCTTCGTCGGCCTTCCACCCATCAGGCGGAGTTCTACATTCGGTATCAATCTCACCAAAAGAGCAAAGAAACGTTTCTCTCTTGAAGAGGACGACGATGTCGACGGTCAGGTTATTGTGTCTTCTCCGGTTTCCACGGTTACCACAAGCCAGGCCGTGATCGATGCCAATACTCCATCACTTCATCAACATGTAGGTCGGGATGCGTCCACTCGGTTCGCACAACCTGCCCGAATTGAGACCGGGCTTTCAGCATCGCGCAAAGATAGTGCTATGTCCCACCAAGTCATCTCAGCCACGTCTACCCAGGCGGCAACACTCGCCACAGAAAGCACTGGTGTTGCATGGGGCGATGATGAGAAGAGGGCTTTAGATCCCCGGCATTCCTTCAGACCTGGCGGTTCTACTCCTCACCCTATCGATACAAAGCTTGCAATGCAACAAGCAGGACGAACTGGCGGTGGCCCACCACTTGGCATGCGCTCACAACAGGGCGTGGTATCCCCGAGTACAGGTGGCAACCCCATTCAACATTTACCGCCCCAAGGTCCCTGGAAATTAGAAGAATCTCACCTGTCGGAGCCTCTTTTGCCTGCGAGTCGTAATCGTCTGTCTGGTAGTCCAGCCTCCCCACACCAGCCGTTTTTTGGATTCGATAAGGAGACCGGGGTGTCCTCGCCAACAGTCCCGCGGCAAGAAACGCAATTACCACCTCGACAAAAGTTCTCTGAGGTGCCTCCGTCATCGGCACAGCGATATCCAGGTCTTTTTACACCTCCGCCTCAAGGCCAACCCAACCTAGTGTCGCCGGTTGGGCCCCGTAGCTCTTACGATTTAGGACACCAGTTCTTCCCCTGGGATAGTTCTTCGATACAGAGAACCCATACGGCAGACTCTGAAGTAAGTAGTGTGGAGCCATCAGGAGACGATGAGCGGGGCAGGAAAAGACGGAGCACAGGTTTCTTCAAAGAAATTGGTGAACGCTTCTCACGGCCCTCTTCAAGAGAAAGGCAGAGTTTCAAGGAAGATGAGGTAGACCACGTCGGTCACCCTTCGGATACGGACAGGACTAGAGATCCTGTGCCGAACATGGCTGCTGGGGAAACCCAAAGCGGGCGGCAGAAGCGGCGGTCTAGCCTCTTCCTCAATTTAAGAGGCTCTAAACCGTCGGACACTGGATCTCAGCAAGGACAGGAGGGCGAAGTGGTCACGCTGTCCCCAAAAGCTAGTCCTATCCCTGCCTCTGCCCAATTTCAGCCACCGGCTGGGCCTGCAGAGCGAAAGCGTTCTTGGCTTGGTTCAGCTGCTAACGATTCATCTGCCGCGCTATCTGCCGCGCTACCAACGTTGTCGCGTTCATCGACTTCGACCGCTGGCAACGATCAAGCTGGCGGTCACAAAGCCCCTCCGAAGAAACGTTTCTCTGGTTTCGCAGGCAAGGTGTTCAACCGTTCATCCAGCCACCAGGAGCTACAGCCACCTCAGAAGCCGGGGACCTCCCATTCACTGGCATCGTCTTTTCACAGTCATCACTCCGGAGCACCTGCTACTCAACTTGATGTGTCTTCATCGCAAGTCGCCGCTGGGAGAGAGCGCAGCAATACGACAGGATCTGGGCCTTTTGGTTTACTTCAAAGTACGCACTTGCAGACTGTTGGTGAAGAGGATCGCGGGAGAAGAAGTTCGGCCGGAAATCTCCTTTCTGGTATATTTGGTCATCGGTCATCGAGAAACCAAGAAGCCCAACAACCATTCCAGGCTATTTCTCATCAAAACAGCCATGTTCCTGCGCAGCCCGGGATGCTCCAGCCCGCACAGCAGCACCAGCCTTCGAACCCAGGGTCAAACCGTCACATGGGGCTGTCACTTACGGTAAACCAGCAATTCGGCCCAGATCAGCAACAGCTATCTCCCCAGGGCTCGACGGCTCATCCAGGACGAAGTGTTGAGACTCAGCAACAATCAACACTGCCCCGGTCAGCCAATTCGATTACGATGGGCCCCCAACCTTCCCAGATTGTATCTCCCGTCTTAAATGCACAACCCTCTAATCGGGGCGTACTGGACACCGCACAGTCTCGGACAGTTCCTGGTACACACCTCATGTCAGATCCCTCTGCGCAGCAGCCACCTGCGCGATTGTATGTTGAACAGGAACAAGCCGGCAGCTCTCATGTTCCAACCTTCTCTAACCCTCAAGCTCATGCACTTGGAATACAGGGGCTAGATGCTGGTCAACAAAATGTAGAATCCGCTTCGTCGCTGAGAGGCCCACCAGACGCGATAGCATCGTCATCCAAAGGAGTAGTGCATGCGCCGGACAAGCTGCAGCGATCGTCCATCTCAGCTTCACCGCAGCCCCCGCCTGTCTCCCAACGGCAGCCGATGGTCTCTGTTGCAACATCAACAACGCATAAAGCGTCGTTTGCTGACCAACTCCAAACCCGAACAGTTGAAACTGGTTCTCTAGACGTAGGTCAGAACGATGACATATCTAAACAGTCTCCGTCATCTGTGCCTCATGTGATGCAGCAACAGGCTCCTGGACTCGGGCCTGGAGGTATGGAGCAGTTTTCTCAAGCAAACAAGCTCCAGACCCAGTTATCCTCGATGCCGCTGTTCTCTAACCAGAGCCAGCAGCCCGCTGCGCAAGGCTTGGATGATGAGGGTCAACATAGCTCAGTATCGAAGTGGTTCAAGAACAGGACCTCTGCTCAAGCTGCCCAACTTTCATCTCATCTAGGCCATCCAAAAGAGTCCACGACAAAGTCTCTATTCAGCGCCTTCAAGAGATCATCGAAGCAACCTGAGGCCCGACCCCAACAACAACAACAACAGCCGCAGCAAATGCCACCGCCTGACAGGGGGCTGCAAGCCCAGCCTTTTCAAACAAGACCTGGACAGACATTAACGCCACCACCTGGGCCTCTGAATCAACGCAACCCTCACCCAATGCAAGGGCCGCTTGCTCATCAGCAACAACGTCATCCATCGCCAGCGGCATCTTTTGGGCAAAGACCGCCCCCGCAACACAGCATGTCTAGCACAAGCTCTGAGATATCCCAAGGCACAGGGCGAGTTCTACAGTACCATAGACCGTCAGGTGATCCAATTATGACTAGGGCTGTTCCCGCCAGTCTCGGTCCCACTCCAGGCATGCCACCACCTCAGCCATATCAAGAGCCTCAATACGACGAAGTCCCTATTCCTCGTGGATACGAAGCCGTTCACGGAGAAGGGCATGTAGCACCATCTCCGTATGACATCGGACGCCCATCACCCCCCGCTCAATATCCTCATCATCAAATGCAGCCGGTACAGCAAAGTTATGCACAGCCGCCAGTTGCACATAAGCACCCATCCGAAGTATCCATGTACAACCAGTCGCAGGCTTTGGCGCCCAAAGACCAGCCGCAAGCTCCTAGTCAATACGCGGCATCCTATCAAGCTGATCGCCGAGTGAGCACTACCTCCTATCAATCCACAGTGTCACATGCCAGCTACGGAGCACAACCTGGCTTCAACAGCACCCATCACGGTATGCCGGAATACAACCAGCAACTTCAACCTCAACAACAAGAAGACCCAAGAGGCTTATACCAGTCCAGCCAGGACATGCAATCCTACCATACGGCAAATCTTGGACAAAACCCCTCTGTTTATGCACAAGGTCATCCGCAATTGCATACACATTCTAGCCAGGCCGACGTCCAAGGGAATAATCATACAAAGCCCAGTACTATATTACCAGTACAGCAACCTTCTCATGGGGACACTCGTACAGACTTTGCTGTCCGACAATCCGTGGACTCCCCGCAAGTTCAGGCCTCGCATGGCGGAGGTTTTCAACCTCCAGGTATCGACAATCCACATACAAATCAATCGCGTCTGAATACATTCGCCGAGCAGTCATCTACCACCCCGCCGCAGACACAGATCTCGGTGCCAGGTCTTGCTGTTGACGTAGCCAGACCCGCCAGAAAGGGTTCACACGGCGCCTCGCCAGACATGATGACGATCTCAGACGCGGGAGTTGCAAATAACCAGCCTACAGGCGCAGGTACACGCTTAAGCGTCAACATCCAGAAGGCTAACCAGGACACATCTGATTCCGATATCTACGACGCAACTCCTCGTCTGCCGTCTGGTCCGCTTCCGCCACCTGCAAAACCCATCACTGCGACGAGCACTGGACAAAGCCAAGTCAGCGAAAGTTCGGCAGACGAGGCACCACGCAATGCTACCCATATGAATGGCAATTCCAATGGCGCCGGCGCCGGCGCCACAGCTCTCGTTCGAGGCAGAAGCACAAGAGCCGAGTTGGAGGATACTGAAGACGAACGCATGAGAACGATGCGACTCGAAGCACAGGAAGAAAAGATTCTCGTTGATCCCTACGAAGAGAAGCAGTCCTCGGGAAACAAGTACAGGAAGGAAGATGATCCTGAGGCGCCTCAGATGAGCGCAACAAGCTATCCGGGACAAGAATGGAACCCTTATGGCGCTGGCGGCTACGAAGAATGGGACTGAATGGCTGCATCCCAAGTTTTGCGCATCTAATGTTGTTGTTTTTGGACACATCTGGGTATACAGAACCACAAACATTTGGCACGAAAAATGTAACATCGGGTAGCGCAGTGTCGTTTTTTGTTAACTACAAGCGGATGGATTTATACCCCAAATACCCAGAACAGACGGATAGTTCCAGACTGTAGATTTCAATGGCAAACTTCATTCTTTTCCTCGTTATGTCACGGACTCCTGCGACACGGCCCGATGTCTCATCTACTTCAAGTACCCTGGCAAAGATCCATCCTCAGTCTGCTTCTCCGTTGCCCTCGTGGTTCGCTCAGTACTTCGTCGCAGCATCGTACGTCGGTGGAAGCGATTCACGCTTCTCCTTATCAAGTCGCGGAACGTCTGTGACACCGGAGGCGTAACGAGGGGGCAGCGTAGTGGTGGAGTCCCTTCTCAAGTCAGACTTAAAGTCGCTCCTAACAGAGTCTCGCCATCTGCTGAAGGGGCCTGACATGAAGGACACGCGGCCAACGTCTTTCTGGGGAGGTTGCAGAGGTTGTTTAGGCTGAGAAGGCTGGGGGTCTTGAGAAGAGGCTGCCTTCTCAACGTCTCGTGGGATCGCCACATCCCGAGGGTTGAGATGTTGCAGCTGGGAAGGGTCTCCATCTCGGTAGTTGCGTGGCGTGTCTCTCCAGCGACCAAAAGGTCCGCCCATGAACGGAGGACGGAACGGCGGACCTTCACCTGGGCCGAAGCCTCTTCCGCATCGCCCGCCACCGGCGGCACGTTGTTCGAGCCAGGCGGCACGGGCTTCGCGGCGTCTTTTGCAGCCACACATTTCTGTTATCGATATTATCGATATTGTGATGTAGGATTGAGTGTGTGACGGAAATCGTTTGCTTTTTTTCGTGAAAAGATACGGAGTTTCTGAAAGCTTTCAAAGCGAAATGTGGCGCGCCAGGGTGAGGAAGGAGTCGACGACATCTTATACTCAAGTCGTCCTTGACAGATGCGCACGGTTGTAGCCATGACGACGATTGGCAACGCCAGCTGAGGAGGCGGTTGTGGCGGACTGCGAATACGGTCACACATGACACGCCGGGAGACTTCAGATGAAGCCGAGGGCAGTTCGCACGTGGGTCCGCTGCGTCCAGCTTCCATTCACAGAAGTGACTGCGCAATACGTGCGGGGAACGGGCATGATTTGCCTCGCGGTCATGTTGTCCTTAACCACAGCCACCTATGCCGTGTCGGGGACGGGCAAGTGTCGGACATCTGGAGGCGAAAGTGCGGACGGCTCGCTGGGATTGCCTTCGCACTCGCTTCGACGTCGCGTTCAGGGACTGAATGCGGTAAGCAGAGTTTAGGCATGGCCCCGGGCGATCCCGAGGGCCCACTCGCAGTGCCGGCTCAGGTGGAGATTGATGCGCCGCCGCCGCCGCCCCGGGATCGTCGTTTCGGGAAACATACGTTGAAAGAATTGGACATACTTTGTGGATGATGGTGATACGGTATGCTCTCGAAAATAATAAAAATAGGGCCGCTAGGTTAGCCAGTTGGCCTGTTACATCGTCGCTGGTAAGCCTCATAGCTGAACAGAGACCTAAGATAATTGGATTCGACGGCCACTTTCATGGGGGCCCCATTTTGTTGTTTTTCGCGAGCGTGCAGTACCTGTTCTTATGCTTCTCTTCACCAAAAACGGCTAGATGAGATAGCTTCGATGATAAATACGCAGTCGTAGTGACAAATGGCCCGCTCCATAACCGCACCTCCTCCCACGTCTCCGAGATGAGGCTTTTCGTGATATTCATGTTGACAGTTATACCTCATTCTTGATATTTTTGGTGCTCTTTGCCTTCCACTCGATTCTATGCCTACTACATCGGACACCGCAGTCTTCATGTCTTCAAGGCTCATCGCTGCCGCCACTGTTAGGGTGTATCTATTCTCATCTACAGCTTTGAGAAGATACGGATAGACTGTCAATAACCTTGAACCTGAATGACGTAAAAAATTCACGATACTGAGTTTTCAAGACTTTGAAAAAAAAACCCGACAGTGTGCATACCGTGTTCCCAATGCCGCATGTGAGAGGCTGTGTATCGGGGCTCTTGTTATTACATGTACGGATCAAGATATTCCGCAGTGCTCCGTATGCCTGTGGATATTATCTTTGAACGACCCAATGAAGGTAATGTTGCACAGAATACTTCTATTGGACGTCCATCTGCAGTATGAGACGCTCTAGGCCCCATAGATACCTCGGGTTACATTCGGTATAGTTTCCGCTTCGTTATTAAACTGTCAACTGCACATGTAGCTTCGCAAACGCAAATCATATGAAGCACAAGAATCGGTCGGATCGTGTACTTACCAGAGATATCTATAACGCCTTTAACACCGATTCTGCTTGGCTTTCGATAAGCTTCTGGCATCTCGGGCATGTTTCTGTTAATGTACTCGGGGAAGTCTTGTTCAACATCAACATGTCAAAAGCTTTTTAAAGGCGACAGTTCTGGAACCCTAAGGCTGTTTACTGTCAACAGAATACAAAATAGTGGCTCAGAACGTGAACAAGACAGAAGACGCCATGCCTGTGTTAGCTGTAAGTTTATTACTAATCCAAAGTAGGTATATGCGTGGTTAGGGGATAAAGCACTACCTGTGATAATAGAGATATATAGCAGTAGAGGCTCTATTCGTTCAACATAGGACATTTCCTCAGTAACTAGTAGAACATTTGTGTGTTCGTCTGGCGTTAGAAACCCCTAAAAAAACAACCTAAAACCCCCAAAATGGTATACATACAACACCGGGCATTCGCCGGTCGTCACCGACCCGACTACTACTCCAGCCCTCATTGGCTTATCTATAGGAGAGCGCACGGGATCCCGAGTTTTCCAATGGGTATGGTCGTATGTAGCTGCTGGCCTAATCCAAGCAAGTTATATTGGGGACATGTTCATCAGTTCCTACATGCCTATGGGGGGAAGTTAGGGTCCTTGATGTCAACTCGCCGCTTATGACCCTTGTCAGTCTTGAAAATGTCCTTAAATAATGAAGGCCGCTCAAGGATTTAGGTGGTTAACGCGGCTCAGTTTAGATGGTGAACCGGGCAACCGAGAAGACAAGATACAAGGATTGGATGAATTATGCACGACCTAAGTGTCGGCCGAGTATATGTCCGTGAGCGCTGCCACGTTCCCTCGACTGACATGTGGCTAACGCTGACCGGCAGGACTTAGTGTAGTTGAAATGCTTCGGTAACTCGGACTGCATCCCAGATACGCAAAAAAGGAGGTGAATCAAGCCAAGTCGGCTGAGCTGCTTGCGACGAAGGTTGTTGCAACACTCAGCCACCAACTGGTGATTCGATCAGGAGGACCCCAAGCATGTTCGCGCGAAACTACGCATGCCGTGGGTGAGTATGCCTTCGTAAGCACCCGAGAGCTTGATTAAAAATGGTTTGCATGCTACCCTTGTTGAGGAAAGCTTTTGAGGGTGAATGTTCGGGATGAACTCAAATCCAGGATGTCGACGCGCCCGGCGTCAAGAAAAATCCTTACTCGCGCGACACCGCTTTTGCTGCAACACAACGTTGGGCGAACTGCAAGGCGATTTTCCACCCAATGTTATGACGCATTTCAAGATTGGGATACCGGCCACGCATAATTGACGTCGGCATTGAGTGTAGACTAAATTCCAGGCGGGCTGATGCTCCCTTTCCCAGTTTTGTTATGTGAGCCGCAAACCTACCTCTTGCTCAGTGTTCCATACCCATGATATGATCGACCGCCCTACCCTCAAAGGAGGGCGGTGAAAACTTGTACGCACCTAGCAGCCAAGCCGGCCATGAGATTGCCGAATACAACGCACTTGAGGATGCTGCTTGCCGACCACTAACATGAGAGTCGTCACATACATGCTGCAAAAGCTCTCCGTCGGGACACAGAGCATTGCTATTGATCGGGGCCAGTGGTCAATCAAGGAGACCGGCTACCCGCATCTGATGTCTGGCCTGACACAAGCCACGTAGACGGTGGTGATGCCAATTTCCAACAGATAACATCATGTCGAGCTCCGATGGAATGCATGGGCAGAAAATGACACTCGCAACGGCAATTTGTAAGTGAAACACGACACGCATGCAGGATTATGGGCAACTGAGGGCTGTTGGGCAGCGGGATATGGACAGGTGCAGATCGAGACGCAGATAGTCGCGGAAGCTATATGTGGGCGTCTGATGCCCGTCGGGGAGCAGAAAGTGTGTTTTTCTGTTTCAAGGGAGCTGATCGGAAATGCGAGTGGACGAAATCTAAGGACACGGGACGACGGTATGTTGTTGCCGAGCACGGACTCCCGGCGGCGTTCTCGAGGTCTCAGACCCACAGGTGCGGCGAGTTATCTGCGGATTTCGGGCCAAGCCGAGGGGTCATGGATTGACACTTGTTTAGCAGACGCGCTGCTAAGTTGTTCACGGTCACAGACATGGATGTCAAGCTTGCATACACCAACACCGCAAAGTCTCCTTTGTCACGGCCGGGAGCTTTGCAGGTCGCCGCCACCAGTTGTCCTCTGTCGTGCGACTCCAACATAATCGGCGCCGGAGACGACGACCGTGAGGCATTCCCGAAAGTAAGTCCAGCATGGGCTGAAGGTAGTGGTGGGGGGGCTGCCTCGAATAGGTTCCAGGGTCCAAAAAGTTGCTATCAAAATGAGGCTCTTTGGACGAGGACATCCGCGCCGTACCCGGCGTCGGCATTGAGGACCTCGACGGAGAAACCACCCAAATTCGCTGCCGAAATGCGAGGGAACGCTGAACGGCTCACCAGTCGGATGTCTGTGAAACAAGGTCGAGGACAAGGGGACATGGGATGAAGGGAGCTCACTGAGAACGGACGGACAGGGGAAAGGCAAGTATGGGGAGTAGGTGGCACGGATGCATTCGCGTCAACCACGATGCGTCAGCCGTTTGGCCCACAGCAGGGGCTGGGAAGAACAATATAGTTGTAAGTTTTGAGTCGAAAAATAGCAACGGCGCAGGATGAGGCGTTGATGGCGCTTCAAGGGCCGGATGACTCCGATACTTGCTGCTCGCTGTCTGAGTGCTGGCAAGATCGCAGATCTTGGGGAACCATGGAACGTTAGAAGAATGGTCAAGTCATTAGCGGAAGCCATTGTCCGCCAGGCCAGGTTAGGCAAAGAAATCAATCAATGCGGCGGCAAACTTGCCGGACAACGCAGAAAATCGAGCCAGGCCCAGGCCAAGATGCCGTTTGTGCAAAGAGGAGGCGAGAGACGGCCGTGGCTGGAGAAGGCTTGATGGGTGCCGACGGTGAGGCCCGAGATATCTGATGGAGCCAAGCCGGCCCTTGGATAAAGAAAGTTAGCCAGGCCTGAGGACAGTTGGACAGGCCTAGACAGCCGCGACGTTTTTTTGAGCAGAGTTTGGGGCCATTGACATTGCTCAAAGAAGACGCGTCCAAGGAGCCGCAAGCATCGAAACCAAGACGCCTGATGCCAATGAACCAAGGAGATGATAACAACAAGGTGGCAGGCGATCAGGCGCCTCAGCTTAAACGCAGAAGCACTGCGCCGGGGCCTAGAAGGGGGTAGCCATGTTTCGGGAAGGACGTAGATTTCGGCTCGCAAGTAGAATTTGAGTGAAGACGACAGGGTCCTTGTCCCCGGCTCTGGAAGGAACAGAAGGGACGTGTGGAGCGTAAGGTATCCGCACGTGTTCCGGTACCTTGGATGAATGAATGGTTGACGTCTCTTGTTGGGTCAAGGTTGGGTAGCGCAGGTAGGTTATGCAGCAGCAACGCATCGGCAATCCCTGGGAGCTTGACCTCTTAATGACCGGGCTGCTCGGTAGATGCCGCAAGATATGGAGATGGAGAAAGGAGTGCTGCATACGCGAACACAGGCATTGTGAAGCCGAAACGCGAAGCAGACGGCGATACAGAGTTGTTCAGCAGGCCTCGGAATGCATGGTGAGCAGGGCCCTGAGGACGGGCTGCTAGTGTAGAACGTGGAAGGCATGCAGGCAGGCTAAGTAGCAAAAAGATGCCATGTCGCTCATGGTAGTAGAAGATGCCAATAATAGAATAGGCTCGCTGGTCGTCGGTCATGATTGATGGGCCGCGACCTGAAACCAATTGGAGCGACGTCGCAGCATTCCACAAGAAAGATGAGCGCTGCATATGTACTACTATGGTATGCGGTACAGTAGGTATGTACGGACAGGCTGAGGGGGAAGGGGGATGACAGCGCAGATCTGAGGAAGGTTAGATAGGTTGGAGCCGGGAAGGATGGGATGGGATGGGATGGAGCCGCAAGATGGAAGCCGAAGAGTGGAAGGAAGTTCTCAATCTGGTTCTTGGCCGGGGGTCGTGTTCCAGAGATGCGTGCGCGTCAGGGTCCCAGGCGCGGGTCCGTTTGAACGGGCAGTGCCTCGGCCCTAGTTGCGGCGTAGCGAAGCAATAAAGCAGGGCAGATTTGACGATGTGTTCAGGAGAAGGGAGGCGAGAGGATCTCACGAGCTTACTTGAGTGGGTTTGTGATGCGGTTCACGGTTCGCGGTTCACGCTGGCAGGTAGGATTATCCATGCATTAAGCAGCAAGCACATTTTACATGGTTGTATAAGTAAGATGAGCGAGCAGTTCACAACTCTGACGGGACCACCTTGGCACGTAAGGTATATGTACTGCATAGTATATACGGACACCATTGTGACCAGCCAGCTGACCAGAAGACGGGACGCGGGACACGGTAGACCTGCCTTTTGTGGAAGTGCTTGTTTGACTGGTGGCAGCGTGGAATTGCATGTAATTGTCACCAGGCGCGCCGAGGTCGGGTTGAAATGTACGGGGATTACAGTGTACATACCTTATACATAGCACTGCTGTACGGGTGGTTTTTGCGCATATTGGGTGAGACTCCTCGGTGCTGGATCCAATCAGATACGAATCGCTCCGAGGGCGGGTGCCTTTTTACGCGGCGGGAATGACGGAGTTGATTTTTTGATTGATTTGTGGCTGTGGCGGAGGCATCTGGGGGCGAATGCGAATCATTCAACTGGTCGTCATCTCAGCGACATGGAAGCGACACTGGCACATTGGACCCCTGGGCGGTAGGTACGTAGGTCTGCCCACTTGAAGTCACCTCACCTCAACTCACCTGTGCTGGCTGTCAGGCCCGTCACCCACTCCCGACCAAGCGGCAGCCGACAGCAGACCCCACAGCAACATCGTCACAAGCCGCTGCAGCGTCTGCTTTTCTCGGGGCCCGGTGCAACACCGCAACATGCGATGGCAATGGATGCGCACACTAAGAACCAAGTGGCTAAGTGGTGGTGCACTAGTCCGTGGTTCAGCCAGGTACTGCATAGTAGGTTGTCGTCACACTCAGCTACCGCCTGCCACTTGGCACTGACCCGACTGACTGACTGACTGACTGACTGACTGACTGACTGACTGACTGACTGATGGCTGATGGGCGATGACGGACACCTGCATCGCTTCGCTTCGTTTCGCTTCGCTCACTTCGTCTTGTTTGCTGGCTGCCGCTGGCAGCTGCACACACTCTGCTCTGCACTGCACTGCCTCCACCCCTGCTCCGGCGTGGCCCTGGCCATGGCCATCCCGGCCCAGTCCAGCCCGGCCCAGTACCGTTCCCGCCGAGCTCTTTCACGGGCGTCCATTTGTGTGTCAAGGTCAAGTGCATCGTGGCTAGGTGCAGTGGCTCCTGTCTACACACTCGCCTTGCCTAGAACCGGCGGGCGCTGGCACACTGATGAATGATGTGCCGTCAGGAAAATCGGGCGTGCATATCAACATTTGCCTGCGAGTTGCCTGTCCGTCTTTCAGATGGAGGTGGAAAGAGGGCAGCTGGACATGGACCTGGATGGGGACGGGGACGGGGATGAGGACGTGGACCTTTTGAGACCTGGAAAAGTGCGTGCGCCCGGCGCTCCCACCACCCCAGCAAGAAAGGATAGTCCCTGTCACGTTTGAACCGTCCAATCCATGCCACCCATGTCATCCGCCCAGTTCCAGTCCTGGTCCCTGTCCCCAGTCTTTTGCTGCCCATCTCATTCTCTCTCTGGCTGGCTTCTTTTCGCTTTGCCGCCGTCGCTCGTCCACTTGTACTTGCACACTTACTTGCGTTTGCACAAGCACCGCTGGTCGCCGCAACGCAGCCAAGGTAGGTAGCTAACTCAACGTACAATGTACCCTGCTTCGTAGCTCGGCTCCTGCCACGACTGGAAAAGACTCAAAGGCTTGCTTGGCCCGCTCCGCTGCTCCCTCGGCTTCACTTCTGTTCGCCTCTGCCTGCCTGCCTCACTTGTCATCTCTTCTCCTCTTTCCTACCTTACTTGATCACCACTGCAACGAACCCCTCTTCTCACCTGCCTCGATACGATTAATCACGCTGCCATCACGATCACGAACCACCATCCGCCATCGATACCACACCACCTACCTACCCTACGTAGCTACCGATCTAATCACCTTGCTCGCCATCATCCCCTCAACCGTTGTCGACCAAAGCACCGGAATTTCCCAGTTCCAGAACCTGCACCGACACCACCGCCATGTCGTCTTGCTTCATCTGAGGCTCACCAACGCCCCCTTTTAGGCTGCTCTAGACACTTCTTTGACGTTGCCATCTCATACAGCCCGCTCTGTCACAACAACCAGGAAAACCGCCATTGCCACCTATGGATTCCTTCATCGCGGTTGCCGGCTGGGCTCAGCATACGAGCCCCCAACCCGGTTCCAGACCTTTCGGCCATTTCAGGTCCCTCTCTTCCATCGCCAGATCGCCATCTCCGAGCCCTAAGGCTACGAGAATCACAGGCAAGGCACCGTCCGTTGCGGACGTCCCCATTATGTCCTCCTCGTTGGCGTCTACACCTTCATCGCCATCTCTGCGACCCACACCCGTTTCGCCCCCGGAAGATGAAGGCGAACTTAGTACTCTACCCGACCCCCGTAGCCGCGCTATGAGCCCTGCGAGCGACGCCGATACCTCCCACCATCCCGATCTCGACGACGAAGTAGCTACTTTGAGCACAAAGCTGATCAACGCCATTAATCACCAGACGACCCTCGATGACACGTTAACCGCTACGAGACAGGAATTGGAGAGAGCCCGCGAGCAAATCAAGCATTTGGAAGAGCAGAATGCGTCACAACGGGAAATGCTCGCCGGCGACATCTGGGTGCGTCGAAAGGTTGTCGAGGAGGAGAAGAAGACCATTTTGCTGCGTGTGACAAACGAACGGAAGTTGCGAGAGGACGTCGAAAAGGAAAAGAAGAAGATCGAGCAGGAGCTGGAAAACCTTACTACCGCCTTGTTTGAGGAGGCCAACAACATGGTCATCTCGGCCAAGGAAGAGGCGCGTATTGAGCAGGAGGCTCTGCAAAGGAAAAACGACAACTTGAGGTCTCAGTTGGGCGATATGGAGGCTCTGCTGACCTCACAGCAACAGCAACTTGCCGATCTCAAGCAGGTCATGGAGCAGATGGCACTGGAAAGGGAAGAAGGCACGACCGGAACAGCACCCTCATCTCCCGGCTTCAGCAAATCTGAGTTCAAGGATGACGAACGACCCGACGGCGTGCTCGCCTCGCCTCTCGTTGACCCCTCCTCACCGACGTATCCAACAAGCCTCACCCATCTTATCCAGCCTGTTCTCAGGACGGACTTGGGATCCTACGAGGATTTTGTCGCTCTTACCCGCATCTCGCGCAATCGTGCTGGTAGTCGTGTTTCGTCTGGCTCTTTCAACGGCATTAGCGGCCTTGGTCTCGGCATGGGTGGCAGCACTTCGAGCGCACACCCTTCAAATGCATCAACAGCTTCCCTCTCCACCGCTGGAACACCTGCTTCATCTTCGCCGCAGACCCCCAATACCCCAGCTTCCGTTTCTAGCACCGCCTCAGCAAACCTGGGCCCGCCTCCACCAGCACTGAAGGAGACCAAATTCTTCAAGCGTGTTCTGGCAGAGGATGTCGAACCGACACTTCGATTGGATATTGCCCCCGGGCTGTCTTGGCTAGCTCGACGCAGCGTGCTGAACGCCATGAGCGACGGCTCGATTGTCGTGGAGCCCATCCCTGCGAACGCGCCATTTGCGTCAATCGTGAAGCCTCAATTTTACCCTTGCTCTCTATGCGGCGATTCGCGCAAGGACGACGAACATCTGCGGACGTACCGCTTTCGAACCAACGAGTCGGAGTCAGCGCAGCGCTACCCTCTCTGCAAGTACTGCTTGGGACGCGTCAGATCCACATGCGACTTCCTCAACTTTCTTCGTATATTGAAAGATGGCCATTGGCGTGCAGATGATGAAGACGCCGAGAAAGCTGCATGGGAAGAGAGTGTTCGCTTGAGGGAGCAGATGTTCTGGTCTCGTATCGGCGGCGGAGTTATCCCAGCAAGCCAACCTGCATCATCCGGATCAGAAAAGAGCCCTCGCTCAAGTCATGAGAGTGAAGCACAGAACGTGGAGCCGGCGGTTGCTCAAGTACCGGCTATCGTCGAAGCCGAGGAGAAACCAGGAGTAGACAAGTCCGATGTCAAGGACGCGGACACACTGGAGGAAACTGAAGCACCGCCTACGAGGCCAGAAACCCCGAACACAAGCAACCGAAAGTCCACACAGTCGCTGGCACCCGAAACAGCTGCCAATGAAGGAAAGGACGGAGCAAAGGACGGCGAGAAGCGTCTGTCGCTCAGCATTCCCAGCTCTCCGGAACCGACCGCAACTATTACATCCGATTAAACGACGCGCGATTGCGAGCTTTCATCCCTAGCAAAACCTGAGTTGCCAGGACGTACACCTAATATTCAATGCTGTATTACTATGCCGTATGCCACGAAGCTGTAATGCCGGGGCTACTGATGATGGCCACATGGGAGGGTTTGGTGGGGATCCTTGGGGACAAGAGTGATTCTGGTTGGTTCGGATGGGTTGGGAAACAACGTTACAGGCTGTTCATTTTCCTGGAATGGCAACGGCGTTTTGGAGAAGGAAAATTTGAGTTGCGAAGCGCACAGCAACCGTCACAGTTATCATCGCAGGTCAGAGGACAGGCATTCGTTAGACGGACGGAGTAGGTGGACGGGACACAGACACTAATCAGTGCGCGCTGCACTGCGGATAATACCAGACACAAGGAGAAGATGTTGTGTTGTTCACCCAGTCCCTAGCTCTGATTCTCATGCAAACGTGAATGACAGACAAAGACGCCCTTTGCGCTGCTTACTTTAATTGCTACCTTAACAAGCATGCTCACCAATTTCCACTCTGGGTCAAATGGCATACCCCTTGCATCTGGGAGAACAGGCAAGGAAGCGCCCACCAAGCGGGGATTCAGGGGCACCTGAAGGCATACCTGAATCTAAGCTAGCACTTCGTTCTATGTCAAAAGAGAAAAAACGAACTGAGACCGAATGACAGTTTTCAGACAGGCATTCCCATCAACACGTCAACCTTGACCTTGTAGTTGTGTCAACACCAGTTGGGACCTGTCGAAAGGAACAACGCAACAGAGCTTATTTGGTCCTTGTTGAATCATGAGGGGGAAAATGCAGACAACACCATCGTCATGACGTAGATTGAACCTCCTGTGATGACTGTTTACATACATGGGCACGCACGTCTTGCTTAGCTCTTGGACAACAAATGAAACCTCGATTTTTATGGCCTTATTTTTCGGAATCCCCTTGTACTCCGTGGACAACGGGGTTATGTTGGGGTTTGCTGGAAAGCACAGTTCGTGACATCTATCCCGACTGGGTTTGGTGCAAGGAACGATGCCTCAACACCTATACCTCCGCTTCTGGATCTCTTGCCTCTTCCCCCCACCGTACCACCCGTCGTTCTGGATCTTTCCCCGGCATGTGGTAGCTCCAGCAAGCGGAGAGGTGTTACATCGTATTCTCATACTCAAAGCTCCTCCTGGGCGGTGGCCTCCTTGCCGCCCTCGCTAGCAGGCTTGGCCTTCTTTTGCTCAGCCTCCTTGGCACCCTTGACGCTCTCGGCAGCCGGGGGAACGACTGAGTCCTCTGCCTTTTCTGTAGACTTGGACTTGGTCTCCTGATCGACACCCTGAACATCCGGGTGAGGCGGGGCGACGCTGTCCCCTTGTTCTTGACCAAGCTCTTGCGGCCATCCGCCTTCGGGCATCTGCACTTCGTTCCCACTTGCGTCGACGACGCGCGTCCGCGTCTCGTACTTTGTCTTGAATTCGACCTTGCCCTCCAAAGCCTTGACCTGCTCCTCGTCGAGCAGGTTGCCGTCCTGGTCCCGGTACTCCACGCGCTCCTCGCGAGAGAGAACCTTTTGGGCCGGGGCTTCCGACATCTCGGCTGCTGCTGGTTGCTCTTCTTGTGGGGCCTCGCCAACTGGAATTTGGCCAACTTGGCCGCCGGCCGGAGCAGCTGGAGCCTCGGACTTGGCGGGGGTTGGAGCCGCAGCGGCGGAGGTGCGGGTGAGCAGTTCAGTATACTGAGAGTACTATGCAGCAAGAAAGTCATGTTAGCCTCAATGTACCGTCACTTTGACCCAACATCGCTCAGCCGAATCGAAAATGGCATTTGGCTATGAACTTTCCCGGACCAAAGCGCATTACATGGGCAATTGGCAAACTATTACAGTCCTCTCTCGGGCATGCCCTGTCCCGGCACGTGAGCGGTAGTGTTACTTACGTTATCGTAGAAGGTATTGCAGTCAAAATCCCACGAGCTGAACAACTTGACCCTGTTACACTCGGCCTTGGTCCAGGGGTTGCCGTAGGCCAAGGGGGAGAAGAGCATGAACACCGTGATTGTGAAGGCTAGGAAAGCGACAGCGCTGGCGCGGTTAATAATTGGGTTGTTGCGAATGCCGGCAAAAGAAACGCGAGCGGTGGCGAAGTCGAAGACGGAGCACAAGGCCATGACGCCGAAGTAGAGGGCCGGGAAATAGTGGTGAAGGAAAAGCTGACGTTCCATCAAGTAGAATGGGAAGTAGTGGAAGGCCCAGCCAAGTACTGCGGTGCCGACCTCGTAATCGAAACGCTTGAAGGTGACGTTGCTGTAATCGTTGCAGCTGCGTTGCCAACGCAGAGTTGCGACACCCTTGAAAAGGACGTAGACAACGATGGCCAAAGTAGAGCTCCACCAGACGATTGGGTTGCCCATCAGGTAGATCTGACGATGGTCTCTGCCCCAAAAGTTGATACCGCGTTTGAGTACTGGCCAAGAGGGAGGACGAGAATCCCATGCGTGGGATTCAACCAAGCCAGCATTGGTCTTCCACATGACCTTCTGCAGCTCCCAGAACTTGCCGAAGAAGCCCGGGTGGCGGTAGTTAACCTTCTCAACGTTGTCGCCAACCAATTGAGGGTGCTCGTTGTACTCGACATACCAAAGGCTGTTGGGAAGGGTACCCCCTCTGGCGCAAGTGACTTCCTGCTGCTCAGACGCCCAATCAGGAAGCTTCACCTTGTGCGAGAAGAGGACACATCCAGTCATGATGTGGACGAGTCTGAACTTGGTTTCGATGGTGCGAACACGTTCCTTGGATGCTGGGGTAAGAGACTGCTTCTTGACAATCTCAATCTTGAACAAGTCGTTGGCATCGCCCTCGAAGCCTTCGTAACCGTAGGCCGAAACCTCGTTCTGCCAGTCGGCCTCCGTAACAGGAGGGCGGACATCGTGGGAATGGAGACGACGGAAGGTGGGCAGATGGTACAAGCGGATGACATCGCCGTCCTTAATGTGAACTGGCTGCGGCAGATTGTCCCAGGCCAGGGTTCCGTTGATCTGCTCGCCGTTGACACCGAGGGGCTGGGTCTGGTTCTCGAGCAGCCACACGTTGTTCTCGTCCTTGTGGGGGTACAGAGTGATCTGCTGCTGCTTGCTACCGGTAGGGTACATCAGGGGGTGAGAGTGCAGGTAGCCACCCTGAGTATTGACGTGTCTGATACTGACGCGGCTGCCAAAGGCGACATCGGCCGCGACATCCTGCATGCCCTTGGAGTTGAGAGTGGACTGGAATTCGGAGCTCATGAAACCATCGCCGTCGCCAGGGTTTACGAGGCAAAGGAAGTGGATGGCGAACATGGCCATGTAAAAACCCCAAGGGATAATGATCAAGCAGAAGGCGCGAGACATGAAGTGCTTGGCCCAAATGCGCTGGTGTATGTGTTAGTTCCGAGTAGTATACAGGGGCTGAATGTAAGCGACACGTACCGGCGTGACGTTCTTCGTGTCTCCGAGAAGCACCCAGAGCTGGACCAAGGTCAAGCTTCCGACCCAGGCGATGGTGAAGAGACCCACCCACTTGATACTGAAAGTAACGCCGAGACCGAGGCCCGTCATAGCAAGCCAGAACCACCAGCTCAACTGAAAGGCCTTCTCAGGGCCCTGTTCGTGTTGATTCGTGAATGATTGGAAGGCGAGGGCGGTGAAAGCGGTCGCGACCATCAGTGGGGAGTCAAGCAGGATCAGGCGGGCCTGGGTGAGGAGACCGTTTTCTTCATGTCTACGTTAGTAAATCATTTCAGACATGAATTGCAGATGCCATACCGAAAATGATCAGACCGGAGCCCAGGATGGCAGTGGTTGTGCGACACCCGGTGGTCTTCAGGGTCAGAAACATGAGGGGAGCAAGAAGGATTCCGCAGACGGCAGGGAACATGCGCATGGCGACATACGGGACGCCAGGCTCGAGGTAGTCCTTGCCGATCTCCTTGAAGTCGAAATCGCCGTTGAAGCCCGCCAACCAGCCGGTCAGCGCAATAAGCATCTTAGCCAACGGAGGGTGGACATCCATGAAGAATTTGCCCTTGATGTATTTCGAAGCGAAGCCACCAAAGCTGGAGAGGAGACCTGATTAGAGACGGTTCAGACTGGGAAGTTCGGAGGCTGTGTGGACTCACTGGACCTCGTCAAAGACGACGCTGGTGGGCTGGTAGATTCTGAACAGGCGAACGGCCGCAGCGAGAACGGTCAGAAGGATCATGATCTGATAGTCGGAGACAGGCAGGAGGAAGACGTCATTGTCATCGACGCCATCTGATTTATAGCTCTTTTCACGCCTCACGGGGGTCTTGCCATTGGCGTGCTTCTCGAGCCTTGGGCTCGGGGAGCGGACGGGCTTGGTAGCAGCCATGGTTGAGGTATCAGATCGCAGGGGGAAGGAGACCAGGCGAAATCGATGGGGTAGGTGGTCTGGTGGTCGTCCTTCAAGGGAAGGAGCGACGACGGGGGACGTCGACGGCGATGGTGGAGGGAGACCTATGGAGGGTTTTTTTTCCCCTCTCTCCCCGGCAGGATGGATCGCAAATGAAGTAGGAAGAGAATCAACGAGAGTCAAGAAGAAAAGACAAGCATTAAAAGGCCGTCATTCGTGCAAGGCAGGTTGACGGGCGACCTTGATGAATGCCCTCAACGGGAAGTTGTAGTCGAAAGTATGGTGAAGGGGCCAAAGGGAAAAAAAAAGGGAGGTTCAGGGACAGAAGAAGTCAGGACAATCCGGTCTGGTGACGGAAAGTTTAGCTGATGACAGCCGGGGGGGAGAACAGTGAACAGGCTGGAAGGGAGTAAATGGAGGGATTAGGGGGTCAGGGTCGAAAAGCGAAGTGGCCTGTTTGGCAGCCAGCAATTGGTTGAAGCTAGGGCGTACCCGGGAGCTGCCTGGTTCTCGCGATCACCCCTTGGATGATTTCCACGCCCCCTTCGCATCCTCTCTACGATTCCCCATGGCCGCTCACCCTGGCTGGCCCACAGCTGTCTTGTGCAGCCAGCATGCGGCTTGTCCTTCGACGCGACGTCGCGTCTGCTACTTTGGGCTTTGCCTCCCCCCCTGCCCTAAGCCTTTGGGGGCACTTTCAATGGATCCAACGTGTCTAATTTTACGCGCTACACTTTATCACAACAGGGTCGTGTCCTTGGGTCTCACAGCTCACGGATTGCTTATTGCTCTAAGTTGCACGCATCAAGACAAGGAAGCCTGGGATGTCTCGAGGCACCCAGCAAGCATCGAGGCAGGGCCGGAGTGGAAGAGGGAGAAGTAGGCTAGGTCTGAAGATGGGGTCAAAAGATCGAGGTCAATGGCCAGGTCTAGGTGTCCCCAGCGATGTGGACGCGCATATGAAGGCGTGCCCCCACTCCCACTGATCCGTCGGGGGCTGCCTACCTTACCTGAGCTGAGGAAGCACTTTACGCGGTTCGCTTGTTATGAAGCTCGGCCCTCGGGGCTGATGTAGCATTGGCATCCGACCCCCAAATCCCATCATGTTGGCTGAACAAGACAAGTGTTCACATCACAAATTACATTCCAAGTCGGGAGGCGTTGGGAAAAGCTACCTCGACTGGGCATGGTAAGCACACAGTTAGGTTAGCTACCTGCATTGTCGTAGCTTCTGCGAACACCGGCACAGGTGCCCGTGCTCCCTCTCTAGTGCCAATCCTGTGGTACAGACGGCGGCCGTGGCTGCCATTGTTCTCTGTCAGCGTGCGGCCTCTGTTCTCCAGCTGCTCCGTGAGGAGTTACCGTGGACACTGGACGCCCTCGCTGGATCCATCCGTTCCATTCCCACTTTGGATGTAATGTGGCCAGTGCGTGCTGCCATGAGGCTGAAAAGGACTTTCAAGCACGCTGGCATATGTAAGGCATTCTACTTCACACACTACCACCGCGCCATCCCTTCCACTTCGACTCATAAGCTCCGCATCCTTCATGCTCTCGCCGGTTTCCCACCCTATTTGTATATCTTGTCGTAAGGCATACTTTGACTGTTGAACTGCCCCCCTCTTCTTCCCCGCCTTCTCTGTCGTCTTGTTCCTCTATTCAAAGGCCAGGATTCTTCATAGTTGGCTGTAGTTAGTGAACGGGTCTACTTGGGATCGATAGTCGCTCAGTCAGCGAGCGAATGGCTTGATCTCGCCAACTCACATGGGGATCTTTGAAACATACATTAGTGGGATCATGTGACATCAGCGCCTTGTTCGTGGCAGCTATTCGCTCAACCAATTGCCCTCCCTGGGCCCTTATGCCTCATTCGCTATACACCACATAACATAGCCAATGATCTTCGGCTAAAATTTCGAGCTATTTGAATAAGCAGTGAGACTTACTGGTTCATCTTGGCACTGTTCTGCATTTCCAGCGTCAGTATTATATTGAAGATATCGCAATTCAAGACAAACCCAATTTGTCGCACTCGCATATGACAAGCCAATGGTCCGTGCACCACCGACCCACTGCTGACTAAGGCAAACACTGGCCAATCTGGCTGAGCGTCTCCTAAAAAAAAGTATTCCAAACAGCTTTTGTTCTGCGCGCTTGACTCCTAGCAAAGCTCCACGCGCTGCATCCTCACAATCTCAACTGCGCGCACCTCTGTCTCCGTCATGGCCACAACTGCGACGAATGGCGATGCCGCCACTGCTCTGGACAATCTGAAACCTCCTACCGGGGTTGTCCTTCCTCCGCGCGAAATTCGCAACGTTCTCGAGAAGACGGCCGGATATGTCGCCCGAAACGGCCTGGTTTTCGAAGACAGGATTCGCGACAAAGAGCGCTCCAACCCCAAATTCAGCTTTCTCAACGACGCCGATGCCTACCACGCTTATTATCAATGGCGACTCGACGAAATCAAGGCCGGTCGCGGCACCGCTATAGCCGCTGGTCGCGCGAACGAAGCAGCTGCCCCCGCCGAACAGAAGCCACAGGGCCCTCCCAAACCCCCCGATTTCCAATTTTCCGCCCGCATGCCTAGAATCAATCAAAAAGATCTGGAAGTCATTCGCTTGACAGCTCTTTTCGTAGCGAAGAACGGCCGCCAGTTCATGACCCAACTCGCCCAGCGCGAGGCTGGAAACCCGCAATTCCAGTTCCTCATCCCCAACCATACGTTCCACAACTTCTTCCAACATCAAGTTGACCAGTACACTGCATTATTGAGGGCCAGTGGTTTGAGTGGCGAAGGTGGAAAACTGGAGCAAGAACGCATCGCCTATCTCCGGCAAAACGTCGACGACAAATATCATGTCCTGAGTCGCGCGAAACAACGCGCCGAGTACTCGAAATTTCAGGAAACAGAGAAGCAAAAGAAGGAGGAAGAGGATGAGAAAAAGCGAGCTGAATTCGCCCGAATCGATTGGAATGACTTTGTTGTTGTTGAGACCATTGTCTTCACCGATGCCGACGACCATGCGAACCTGCCGCCTCCAACGAACCTTTCTGACTTGCAGTACGCGTCGCTTGAAGAGAGAAATAAAGCATCCATCAGTTCCAACCTCCGTATCGAGGAAGCTTTCCCAGGCGAAGAAGATGCGACATATAATGCCTACCCACAGGCCTCTCACACGCTGCCAGTTCACACGGGCTATGCGCCTCAACAGCAGTACCAGACACAGCCCCTGCCGATGCCTCAACAATACCAAAATGGACCACCACGGCGATCGGCAGAGGAGGAAGAAGAGGAAAGGAGGATACAAGAGAGATCAGAGGCGCGTGCCAGAGAACAACAGGCTCGTGCGGAGGCTCGCGGAGGCAACGCGCCGATGAAGATCAAGGAGAACTACGTCCCCAGAGCATTGCAACGCAATGCAAATAAGCAAAGCGTGCAGACGGCATTATGTCCGAACTGCAAACAGCAGATTCCCATGAATGAGCTCGACGAGCATATGCGAAGTAAGTCATTTTCCGCCCCTACACTACCTGCGACAGGGTGAATATTAACGATCTATGCAGTCGAGCTTCTTGATCCCCAGTGGAAAGACCAAAGAGCTAAAGCTGAAGCGCGATACGCAACAACAAATCTGTCCACGGCGGATGTAGCCAACAACTTGAAACGTCTAGCAAGTCAGAGAAGTGACGTATTCGATGGGGTCACTGGCCAGCCCATGTCGGAAGAGGAACTCGCTCGGAGGAAGAAGGCAGCGATTCACAGTTTCGACGGAAATCCAGACGGCAAGAGCCAGGCGCATATTAACCATCTGCACAGCCTGAACGTTGAGGAGCAGATTCGTGCGATTCACCAACGGTTCGCAGACAAGAAGTAAAAGGTGCAGACGGCGCACGCAGCCTGCGAAGGTCCTTCATGTGTCGCAACGCTGCGAGCTTTTCATATCAAAATGAGGCATTCAAAACTGAGCTTGGCAGCGAGTATGTCACTGCCTTTGCCGCAGAAACCCGATTTGCGAACGAGTGTTCTCCACGAGGTCTCGGCTATGGAGAGCCCGCCAACATAAAGGTTTAACAGTCGCAACTAGCATCGTATGCCAAACAATCAAGAAGAGCTTGGAGGTGAGATTCTGGCATTCCAGTTACTCGCGTTCACAGGACTTATGCAATGCTTCTCCAGCATGTGCTTCCGGCGCAACCTCAACCACCGGGCTGTTTTTCTCAATATTGTTCGGGATTATTATGGCCACGGGGAATGTGTAAGTTACTGAAGCTGCTTTGCAACGGAAGAGTGGTCGCAAGCAACATGTTTTGTAATTTTATATCAGATTGGGAGGGGTGCTGGCATCTGGGCCGAGCCAAAGCTGGGCAACACCGTGGCACACAGGACCACGATGTTCTGTAAATGTATAATTCAAAATATGACAAGACTGATGAGGACTGAATTTGGTGATCCCAATATTCCAGATACTCCAGATTGTAGACGTGCTCACAGCCGTCGCCGCCCCCCACTTGCTAAATCGGGCAGCGCGGCTCATCAGCGTTGGCGTCGTACATTTGTGATGTTAGTGTGAGCGTGTACGAAGAGCCGGAAACATGCGAGCGGGGGTAGCCCCCACAGACATTGGCTCAGCCTCCCTCGTCTTACAGTGCACCATCCATGGCCAGTGTAGGTAGGTGAGATTTGTTGGTACCTCAATCGCTGGACAACGGCCGGGCACCATTGGGCGGGCTTGATTGTAGATTGCTGCTCCCCCGCAATCCAGCTCAACACCACCCGAACTTCTTCTATCGTAATCGGCCGCCTTCGCACCATTCCCCCGCCCCCTCCCGCACTTCAACTTTTTTGGCAAAAGCCACTCGTTCACGTCAACCTCGTGCAGCTGCGCCTCCTACACGCCTACAAGCCCAGTCTCAAGCGACTCATTTGCAGCCTTCAATCGACCTCACGCGCGAACAACTGATAACCAACCAGGGGAGAGAACAGTAACGTCGCAAACCCGATATCGCGCCGACGTCAGCCTCCAGCTAGGCTCCCCAAGACGAAGCCCTCGACGATCGATTTGCCCCCCAATCAGCCGTCAAAACGGATTCCGGAGGCCAGAACGCAGCTCGCGCTACCGGCGCTGAGCCATCCTCTCCCACATCTCCGACCGGATCACAGGCGGGCAGCCAGGCCTCGCCGCGCTTTCATCGGCCCATCATGCAGGCAATGCCTGATACGCGACAGCAGTCGTTCGATGAGATCTACGGCCCGCCCGAAAACTTCCTCGAGATCGAGGTAAGAGCGACCACTCCCTCGTCTCGCCCTGTCCGCCATCACCGCTGCCGCTCAGCGTCGCCGCGTTGACACTCAACTCGTCTTCCTCTGCCACCCCAACCCACCTGTTCTGTCTCTCTAACATAGCACCTCGCCGCAGGTCCGCAATCCCCGAACCCACGGCATGGGCCGCGGCATGTACACCGACTATGAGATCGTCTGCCGCACCAACATACCCGCCTTCAAGCTCCGAGCCTCGAGCGTGCGCCGCCGCTATTCCGACTTTGAATACTTCCGCGACATTCTCGAGCGCGAAAGCGCTCGCGTGACCATCCCGCCCCTGCCCGGCAAGGTCTTCACGAACCGATTCAGCGACGACGTCATCGAGGGTCGCCGCGCTGGTCTCGAAAAGTTTCTCCGCATCGTCGTCGGCCACCCGCTTCTGCAGACGGGAAGCAAGGTCCTGGCAGCCTTTGTGCAAGGTGGGTTGTCTCTTTGGCCTCCAAGGGTTTTTGCGTGGAACGAACGTCATTCAAGAAGGCCCTCCGGCAACATCCCTTCGACAGTGCTGGCAGTGCCAACAGGCGAGCATGTGGCTAACACTAGAAACAGATCCTAACTGGGACCGTAATGCATGGTGACTGAAGCTCCGGGCCAGCTGGCCAGGCGCCTTCTCCTCTTCGTCTTCAGCTCCGCGAACGCCGAACAAATTGCGCAAACGACCACCCAAACACCATCGCTTCGATACACAGCTGGAGGGACTGACAAAATGCTCCAGGCGCGGTGGCGGGAATTGAGAAAACGGTCCCGATAATTATGAAGAAACCCACCCCCCTCCCCCCCTTCTTGAATGACCAGCAGAAGAGGGGACACAATGACAATCCTGCAGGGGTGGGACTTGGTTGGTGGTTATTCGTTTCGTTTTTCCAGTTTTCTCTCATATCCAAATGATTATTCTATCATTTGCTGTTCCTCTGCGTTTGACCTTCCGCGCTATCCTTCTGCTCATAGCTTTCATGTCCCGCGCGCCGAGCACAAAAAGCCGCCGAGGGGGACCGCATCAGCGTTGCTTTTCTCCTCGAGGGAGGGTGAGGTTGGCGTTCTCAAAATCAAGTTCAAAATCGAAACATGTCAGCTTCGTGTGATTGTGCAGTCGAGTAGGGAAAGAAGCAAGCCGTCTTTCCAAGGTGACGTCAAATTAGGGTTTCCGTGGCTCTGCACCCGCTCCTTTGAATGGAGGGGATTTCTGGTCTGCCGCGATGACCCTGTCTACTTCTCCCAGTAGTGTAGTATTTTACTTCTGCTGTTTATATACGTTGTTATACACAGGTTTCTCCTCTTTTGAATGACAGGAGATCACCCGGGCGCATATAGCGTTTTCCTGTGTTCGTACACGACCGCACCCCTTGATACGCCATCACAGGATGTGAATTTTCTCCAAGGCGCATTGTTTTCCCCTCCAAATCCCGTTCGAGCCTCGCCAAGTCTAGAGCCACTCGCTCCGTATCGTACATCCGCTGTAAAGACATGAGGTTATTTGGGATGAGTGCCGTCATCATTGAAGACGTGTCATAAAAAGAAAAGTTAGTGAGAAGGGAATGGTGATAATATGCAAGTGCGGGTTGAGCGTGAGTGAAGCGTGTCTGTCCCAGAGTCGCAGTCGTTCATCGTCGTGGCTTATAGTACAAGAGACACATATCCAAGAGGTGGGTGATGGTGGTGGTGCCTATTTTTCGTTTAATGTCGTGGTGACTTGAGGCCCGTCCTTGCCAACGAGGACGGAAACCCCGCCTTCGTCTTCTCACAGGCTGGTTCCAGTCTTGGACGATGTATTGAACAGTCGGAGGATGCCCTCGTACATGCCGAACATGATGGCAGCGCTCGGCACTGTACGCATGAGGTGAGGCGTGAGACCGCCATAGAGCCCCATAAACCCTTCTTCGACCCACACAAGACGGAAGCACTGGATCAAGCCAGTGTACTTGAGCTGACCGTTAGCCATCGGAGCCTGACGTAACCTGGTTCGCGCAACCTGTGGGTGATGTTAGCAATGTTCTTCCTACATGCTCCAGAAGCGACGTTATATCATCCATAACATACCTCATGAGGATACGCCAAGATGGCCGCGACTAATTTGGCACCACCGGCAGCACCAGCATTGCCCATCCAATCCACCGTGCGGTCCCAGAATGTCTTTTCACGGCCGCTCCGGATGATGCGCTCCTCGCGAGTGGCCAGCTTGTTCTTGATCTGCTCGTACAACACCCACTGCAACGTGCTCTCGGCAACACCAAGGTAACTCGCGCTCATGCCCTTGTACAGGCCGGTGAAGCCCTCGGTACGGAGGACCTGCCGAATACAGTCCAGGCTGTTGCGATACTGCCGCTTCGTCACCCCACCGCTCTTTTCCGCCACATTCTTGTCGAGCTGCAGCCGCGTCTTGACGAGCCAGATGGGATTCGTCGCAGTACTCGTCGTCACACCCGCCAGCACGCCGGCAGACAGGTGCACCCACGCAGACTCTTGGCCTCCGTTGCCGTATTCGGCGATGAGGCGCTTGCCGTTGCCGTAGGTATAAAAGTTGATACTCCTCGCGGGAATGACGCCGACGAGGTTGGGTCCCAGGCCCTTGAACAGAGCCCTCGGCCCCTCGATCCTATAGACGGAGCCTAGAATTTGAAACGTTTCCTTCAGGTGGAATACGGCAGCTCGGAGAGGGCTGAGGCTGCCCACTGCCTGGGCGCGGGCTTGATGGGAGGCACGCAGTTGGGCTTGGTAGAAGTCAGATTGCAGACGGGTTTTCAATACGTCGAGAGGCGCTGTGAGGGTTGCTGCTGTCATGCCGCCGACACTGTGTCAAGCAATAAGTGTCAGCGCCGAAGATTCACAGATTTTCTCTCCCCTTCTTCTTTTCCTCTCAGAGGACGAGGCAGGCCAAGGTGCAGACATACCCGCCAGCAACGAAATGTACCCATGACTTGGCAAATGGCGACTCTTTGCTGTCAACAGAGGGGTTCTGTTTTGTGTCGGGAATGACATCGCCCGTTTCTCTGGATGTTGGGTAGGATGTGGTGTCCGGGGCGCGGCGTGAGGCCGCCCGGTCGCCTGCTGCAGACATGTATTCGGCGGCCACGGGAGAATGGGCCATCAGACGAAGTGGCGATCGCAACCGACGAGTTGGTTTGCGGGGACTGGAGGGGGACTGGAGGGGGACAGTTCTTATGGCGGTCGCTCGCGATGTCCAGGATTGAGGGTGAATGGCGAAAACGCAACTTTTGTGAAATCCCACGTTGATACCAGGCCGTGGAAATCAAGCGGGCGGAATTGGTGAACTAGAGAGCGGGCAGTTGAGAAAGCCGTCATTGATGGAGCTGGGGCAACTTTTTTTTTTCTCCCATCGATAAGTGAACGCGCCACGCTCAGATTTGATGCGATCCACTTAAGCCCCGGTTGATGTGGCCCGTGCGGTATCCGTTTCCTGTGGCTTCACAACGACATTCAATTGGGTGTATCAATTTCTTGGGGTGCCATTACCAGGCACTTGTGGACGAGGAGACTGATGGTACGCAGGACAACTCATCTGCAAATCGCCAAGCTAACAAAAGGCGAGTTTTACAGGCGAACTTATTGAGTATCATTATGAGTATCTGAATTTGTCTTGGTTTTTTGTTTTCCTTTTTGCTTTTTCCCTCGACTGTTCTCGTACCCCGCAATGCATCGCGCGCACACACATACACACGCACACAACGCACATACCTGTTTCGCTCATTCGATCTCGAACTCTCGCTGCTGTCTTTTGCTCTCGTAGGCAACATATGGGATTACTGAAAGGTTGTGACCCATATCAGGTGTTTCGGCGGCAGACCATTTCACATGTCTTACCGTCCCGTTAGGTTTCCTGTTGGTGTATTGTTGGCATCCCTGGCGTCGGCCGCTGCAGTCGCTGCCGACGCCATATGACTCAGTAGCAAATGGTCTCTTTTTAGGCTGGGAAGCTGCTCGCCGCGATGCGGCTCTGGCATCCAGGTTTTCGCATTAGGCGGCGGCTCGTGTTCCACATCCATGAAACTACTCGTTCGGCTGCGGGATCCAGCCTCCATCGGAGAGCGCTGGCGGTGTCCTTGGTGGCTCTGATGGCTCTGATGGCTCTGATGGCTTTGCTGACCTCGGCTTGCCGGTCGCGAAACCTCGCCAGGTACCAGACTTGCCGAAGGAGGCGCCTCGTCGTTGGATCGACCATCATCCTGAGTTGGATCGTATCTTAATGTTCGCGGCGGCGGCTGACTTGATGGATTGGACTCGACGTGCGCCTCATCGGCACTGCTGCTTGCCTCGCGATTAAGCCAAGCAACCTCTTCTTCTGTGATAGTCTTCCAGCTACACTTGGCGTGCTTTTTAGTGCAGCCTTGGCAAGCTGTCAAATGCTTTACACAAGGCGATTTGAGTCTACGACAGCGGTCGCACGGGGGCCAAATCTGATCCCCTTTGCTCAACTTCTCGATTCGTGCTGTGATAATGCCTCTGTGCGCGGATGAAGGGTCGTATGAAGAGTCTCGCTGAGGGATGACCGGGGGATGCACTGCTACTGGCGGACGGCCCTGCAGAGGAAGCGAGTGCGGATGAGGGTTCGTTGCAGGGGGCGTATGTTGCCCGGAGTGAACCTCTAGGCCGGCACTCGATGGAACGCGCGGAGGATAGATCTGAGATGTTGATAGAAATTGCTGGAGTAGATCGGCATGCAAGTCATAACCGGAACCATGACTGCCGACATGACGTTGAGAAAGGTTGACGGAGGAGAACGTGGAGTTGCTCGATGTTTGGCCCCCGTGGCGTGAGTTGATGCCGGCTTTTCGACCACTCAGATGGTAGTTTAATTGTCGCGCCCTCTTGGCAATTTCGTCGGCCTTCTTGATGAGCACCTGCAGTCGTTGTTCCACGATTTCCAGGGTGGCCACTTCGGCCGTCTCGTCCTCTTCCAATGGGGCCGTAGAGACAATGGAAAACCTGTCCAGAGCACCATTCATAATGAGTCGCCAGTCGTCCTCCAGGATCTGGACCTGCAAGCCGTTCAAGTAGAACTGGCAAGTGCGCTCTCCGTCGTGGCCGGTGGTCAAGACGAACTTCTCTGGATTCGTCTTGGCAAATGAGACAATGTCCAGCCAGCCCACAGACGCCGCGCCGTATGCGGCGGGCGGATTTGTGATGATGGGGCCTTCAAAGGCACCCTCCATAGCCTTGAGCAGGCGAGGGCCTGTTAGTTTCGCGCCCAAGTTTGCTGCCAGACTTTCATGTCTATTGAGTACCCCTATTCATGGCTAAGTCTTGGCATTCAGTAACACGAATCAGGATCAGGGCAAATCTTACCTTCATACTGGTTTAATAGGCCAAGAACATCGGTAAAAGTGTCAGGCTCGCCCTGTATGAGCCTGAGCTTGCCAGCACTGGCTTTGGAGAGGTAGTTGATGATGGATGAGTTGCCTTGGAGGTGACGATTAGCACTTGCTCCATGGCAGCAGTCTGGATCGCGCGCGAACGAGGTCGAGGGGAGAGTGTAAGGCAACGGGCTTCGGGCACAGAGGTCTCGATGCAAATTCCGAGTGAAAACAGGCGAAGAGACAAGACAGAGAGGAAGGGGCATAACAAGGGCGGCGGCGCTGGCAGGCAGGCCGGGGCGAGGGATCAATGGCGAGTCTAACCTCGATTGCCTCCGGGCGCGATGACAAGATGCAGTTGCAGTTGATGGACGAGATCGACGGCTCATGCTTTCCGCTTGTCTTGTTCTTGTTGTTGGAGTTCGGCATGGATCACACACACTGGCGCACCGCACATACCTGACTGAGGCGGAGGAGGCTGGGGAATGCGATCGGAGTGAGCTGGCTGGCTGCCGCTGTCGTCTGCGTCCCGTTTCCGTTTATGAGGTTCTTGGGAATCCTGGGCATGCGCCATGGCGAGCAGATCACCAGCGAGTTGGAGATGATGATGGGTCTCACGGGGTGGTTGGAGTCGCCAGGTGTTTGTGTATGTGTGGCTCCCCTTCTCTCTCTTTTGGTTTTCTGCGGTTTGCTTCTGCTGCAACCCTCCCCCGGTCAAAGGGCACAACAAAAGATGAGAAGGATGAGTTGTCGGCGTCAGGTTGGAAAACGGGGGGGCAGAGAGGGCTGAAGGCTGAAAGCCTTGGAGGGTAGCAAGAGAGATCGGAAACCTAGTAGTAGGTCGTTTGGTTCATGGCGAAGCAGCACCTTAATAGGTGCAGTGGCAATGCAAGCCGAGGGCAGGCAGGCGAAGAATGCCTGAGGTAACGGCGGAGTGGGAGTTGGAGCTTGACTGGAGCAAGCTTCGAACGAAAGAGGAACGAGAGAATTGTTGATGGAGGGGAGAGCGCGACAAGGCGGCCGGGCCAAGAAAGACGGGGGTGGTGGTGGTGGTGGTGGTTGTGTGGTGGTAAGAGGGGGGGAACCCAGGTCAGACAGAGTGAAGGACAGAGGGAGACTGGGAGAGCATGGAGTGAGAAGAGGGCGAGGGTTAGAATTGGGATTTGTACGGGGAGGTAGGAGTAAGGACGGAGATGGACGTTTGGCAGCGGCAGGCCTGGGGTGAGAAACGACGAGGGACTGGACTAGACAGGACAGGCTGGAGACCAATGGGGGCGAGACAGGGCGAGGGATTGCAGTGCAGTGCACCTCAGCAGCGCAGTACCGGAAGCAAGGTAATTAAGGTACAGTGCCGAACAAGAGAATGAGAGAATGAGTGGAGAGCCTGACGGGACGTTTAGGTAAGGTAAGGCGTGGTAATTAACGATTGGAGGCGTTTGAGCGAGACTTACAGAGCATCTCGCCTTCTATTTACTCGACGGGAACCACTCACTGCCCGCGCAAGAGAGAGGAACGGCGGGCGCAGCTTGTAGCGGCGAGGAGGAGGAGGAGGAGGAGGAGGAGGAGGAGGAGGAGGAGGAGGAGGAGGAGCAGGAAGGGGGAGGAATTGTCCAATTGCAGGCGCGGAGGAGGCAGCTGGCTTGACGTGCCGTGTTTCCCACCCCCCTACACTGTGTAAACCTGTGTGAGTCTGCGGCAGGTCCGCTCACTGCTGTACCTTCCAGTACATACCTCTTCGGTGTAGGTGCTTGCTCGTGGTGCTGGAAGCTTGAAGGGGACACCACGCTGGGACTGGACTTGGGGAGAATGAGATGCAACAAGGGCGGCGGGGTTCCACTAAACGGATGGGGCCGGGGGTGGGAGGGTGAGGGGGCCCGTCGTCCTCTTTCGTTCGTCGGGAGGGAGGGAGCCTAAAAAGCTTGGACAGACGGAACCCGAGGAGGGCGCTCTGGCGCTGGTTGAAGCTTTTGAGCAGGGTGGAGGACGCCTAAGGGAGGCAAGCGGGAAAGCGGGCACCGGCAGCAACTAGGTAGAGTCCTGGACCACAACCCTCATCGGTCCCTACCTACCTACCTAGGTACCGTACATGACGGCACCAACAAAAGCACGATGGATTACGGATGACCTGTGGACGTGCAATGTACGCTGCGCTGTCCTGCCTTCCCGACTCGGGACTGACGATGATGCGCCTTTTTGCGTCCCCGACTCTTGCGACTCTGCGGGCGTCTCGTCTCGTCTCGCTCTTGTCCCGAGGCAGCCCAGACCGGCCCAGCCCAGCTCAGCCCGGCGGAATAAATGTCGCAAATATCCCACTGCAATGAGAAATAAACTGCGACAGGAACTACCTTACTTGAGGTAATAGATCGCTACGGGGGTGGCGCGGGGACCCGGCGCAACAACCTCCAGTGCTCTTCACGAGCCCAGACACGGTACGGATCTGATGCGCATTAGCTAAGATGAGGTAAGATTGAAGGGCATCCATGCCATTCGGAGGGCAAGGCGAGTACTAATAAGAAAGACGAGACAAGGGACGGCACCACGGCAGCGGCACCACGGCAAGACGGCGGCGGCGCGGCGTCGTTGAACGATGTCCTCGCCGGCCCTCGAGAACCGAAGGAAGGAGGCCGCTGGGCGCAGTCTACTTGGGTAAAGTCCCTGCCTGCCTCCTCCCCTAGCGCAGCAAATCTGAAATTAAGAGATCAAATAATACGACGAGCGGGCCTAACAACCTTTGGGGTGCCTGTTTTGTTTTCAAAGGTGCCGGCGACTCCAACAAAGTGCAGTGCACAGCCTGGAAACTGGGGAAATGGAGCCCGCCGCGCCTTGTTTCGACCAGTCGGCTTGGACATGACACCAAAGAGAGAGACTTTCAAGAACGGCCTATTGCGTACGGCGCTGGTACTGGTAGCTCGACCATCATCTGGCGTACACACCACACCGCAATCTGGTGCTGTGTGTCCCCTGAAGAGAAGTCACTATACATTCATTCATTGAATGGCTGACCTTGCCGTGAGACACGCCCGCCCGCCCGCCTGGATTGTGAGACTCCCAGTAGCGATCCGCCAACAGAAAGAATGGCAAGGTTGGCGGGTGGGAAACCGGGGCGGCCTTGACCATCTCCTTAGTCCCTGAGACATGGACTTTTTGGGCCCGCCACACTCTACCTACAACGTCTGCTTGGTTATATGGGTGGTGATGTATAGGCTTAGAGGTAGCCCTCTGATTCGCTAGAAAGGCTAGTACTTGACGTTTCCGGCCTCTTCTGCCCTTATGTTACCCTCATAGCTGCCCTTACTACCTCTCCAGTAGGTGGCTTTGTACTGTGGGCACTGAGGGCATCTCCCTACTGGCTGCCCTGGCCCGTTGGAAAAAAGTCCATGTCTCAGGGACTAAGGAGATCACTCGTAGTGTAGATCCTCACCTGTTCACATGCCGCTTCAGGACACCGAGCCTCTGCACCAAAGAAAAACCTCGGTGGATCGATACACCGTGTCTATCCTATGTCCATGTGTGAGTGTGAGTGTGGTGTGTGGAAGCATCTTTCCCATCCATCATCACCCAGCAGGTCTGCCGTCTTACCCTGCCCAGGCTTAGACACAAGCATAACGTTAAACAAATACACGCACGCCTTGCCTGACTGGCTTCACACATCGCCTCCCGCGGGGACCAGACCAGAGCAATTGCTGGAGCGGAGAGGTGGCGGATAGTCAGTGCGAAGCCTGTAATTACCGCCCATTTGCGGTGCGGCGTGGGAAGCAAAAACCCGTGCCTTCGCCCGCTCATGTGTGCAAGGGCACCCGGGTCATGGCACAGGACCTTGGATGGATGGAACCTTTCTAGAACTGGCACTGGAAACACACAGAGACCCGACGGTTAGGAAGCTTTGTCTCCTTCGGACGGAGCGGAACGCGAGGGAGACGTGGGAGTCTGGAGACGGACGGTGGAAGGGTATCAGGGTATCAAACTTACGCTGTCAAAGTATCTACACCAACTTTCCCATTACCACACACGGTACATACCATACACCAAACCATCCTGCGTAAGGTATTCAGACATTCTCGGGTAAAGGCAAAGGTACCCGGCAGCATGCTTCCTCCCTCCGCCTGGGATGCCTGCCAGCGCGCCGGCCCCGTCGTGTCGTGTTTCGGGGCGACTCAGCAGGAGTCGGGCGCAGGCTGCGGAATGAAATAGACGGCACTTGAGAGGATGCCGTATCAAGAGGCATGTTCCTAGGGCCAACCTGAAATGTTCCCGCAACGCTTCTAATTATGTCTAAATCTCACATGGTATGTTCCCGCCGGCTCATCCCTGCTTCTTTTCATCTAGGTAGTCTCAACTTTTGCACTCCTCCACAGTGTCTTTGCCGGATCTAGCCCGACTTTGCCGTTGTCTGTCTCCTGAACAAGACAGGAAGTCCATGTCCAAACGTCCCAAGTTCTTCTCATCATGCACGTGCGGATCTTGAGGGCCGCTGAGGTGGGATGCAACACTTTGCGACAGTGATGGGCGAGAAAGAGTCCTCGGCAACTAACGACTGATCAGACCACGAATACACACAAATACTAAGTAAACGCTCTCTGACAGCATACCACTGTTTCCGAGCTCCCCCCAAGTGAAGTAACAACTTACTTTTTTTTTTTTTTTCTAATTAATTAATTAGGGGGACTGTCATGTTTGAGACTGTCGGCCGGGTCACTCCTCCGTCGCAATGCATATTGTTTGGTTTGGTTTGGTTTGGTTTCCCTAGGGTGTTAGTCCCCGTCCTTCGTTCTCGTCGATTGCGACCCCCTGTCCCGACTCTCGTGATCCCCCTCGCTTCGTAACTGCGGTACGTAAGGCATGTGGTCCAGAACCAGATTATCGGAGAAGCGCAATTTCGACTGTTGCCCGGGGCCCGGCCGTCCTCTTTGGCTTTGTCGTAAAGCAGAGATTTCCTACTGGCATTTTTGACCTGCCTTACGCGACCTCGCTTTGCCTAGGTACCTAGGTAGGATATGAAGTAGGCATACATGTACTTGCTCGAGGTAAGTAGGAAAAGTAGGTACTTGACAAAAACCCTGGCTCCTGACGTAAAGCTTAGCGCGTCCCTCTCTGCATGGCAGACCTCCTGTGTGGCACGGAGCGGTGTGCCAAGACTTGCTGGAAATCAGAACAACGGCCGAACCTCACACCAGACACCACAAATATCGCTCACCACGCGTCGCGGTTCCCCCAATCAGGCAAGAAAATTGCATCCAGCCACGATCCTGGATGACCAGTACCTGGGCCAAATCTTCTGTACATGATCCATCTTGCATATGACAGTGGCAGTGTGCGTAAGGTTAGGTAGGCCTAGGCCTCCCCTCCGCCCTCTTCCGTCGCCATGCCGGGCGCGCCCATCTCGGCCAGTCGACGCATCACTTACACGACGATAAACTGGCCGTCGCTGCCGTAGCATTTGAACGACACCAACCTAACCCATTCGCGCCAAGACGTTTCACTTTCCCCTGCCTTGCTGCAAAAGTCGCCAGTCAGACTGGTCGATCTGAACGAAATTAGATTGCAGTTCACTGCATTCGCAACGGTGACGAGTCGACCACACACTGGTTGTTTTTGATTTGCCCTGCACTGCAGAGACGTGCTCGGTATCGCTTGGGTTTGCACCTTGGTCTTGGCGTCGAGATCATCACTGTGCTTTTTTGGGACGTGTCTTCCGTCGCTTGCCGCTGTCGCTGTCTGAAATCAATCATTGGATAAGTTCCACTGTATCCTCAACTGCTTCAGCTCCGGTATCTTGGTGACCTAAATGAGTTTCATATGGCGGCCAGCAAGCGCCGAGTGAAAACGAGTTCATCCCGTCAAGCAGAGTTCTCGATCGCCATGGTGTGGTGACAAACGCCGAAAATAGCTCCTGGCCCCTGGGTGAATGCGACAAGTCCATCCACGAAGCAAGCAAGCAGCGAGTGGGATGCATGCATGCGATGTAGTTCAAGTAGTAAATCTCATCTCACCTCAGTCTATCGAGAAACCCGGCCAGAGAAGCTGCCTCAGTGCCCGTCCCGCTCCGATCTCAAAATCATCGAACCAAGGTTCCCCGCCAATCACGGGGAAGGGTCGCTTGACGGCGGGGGACGCGGGCCCCACTACAGCCCGGACCAAGCTCAAGCTTCCTCTTTTTCCCTTTCCCGCCGCCCACCACCGACCTCACCCCAGCAAGTCCAACGACGACCAGCGGCGCGACAGGCACACCACGACGTCACACCAGCCAGACCCGTACCGAGCTCGCGCATCAGCCAGGTACTCGGCGATCAAGCACACCGCTTACCACGCACGAGATTACGACGACGGGCGGCCAATTGCGAGCACTGCAAAAAACAAACACGCATACAATCACAACCCCGCCACCACTACGACACACCTCGAGAGTGCGACGATGGCGGACAGAGGATCCCACAGAGGCGGCGGTCGAGGGGGCGGAGGCGGCTACCGCGGCGGGCGGGGAGGGGGAGGTCGCGGCGGAGGAGGCGACCGCGGAGGAAACCACGGTTCCGGCGGCGACCGCGAGAGACCCAAGAAGGAAAACATTCTCGACCTGTCCAAGTACATGGACAAGCAGATCACCGTCAAGTTCAACGGCGGACGTGAGGGTACAGATTCGCCGTCATCCATCACACAAACAGTCCGTCGTCTCGCTGACCTTGGTAATAGTTACTGGTACCCTCAAGGGTTACGATGCCTTGATGAACCTGGTCTTGGACGAGGTCCAGGAGGTTATGAGAGGTAGATGCACCCAGGTTCACCCACTGCCTTACGAGCCGAATATTTACTAACCCGATTCTCTGAATCAGATGAGGAGGGAAACGAGACCACTCGATCGCTCGGCCTCGTTGTTGCCCGTGGAACTTTGCTTGTCCTTGTTAGCCCTGTCGACGGCAGCGAGTCCATAGCCAACCCCTTCGCTCAGCCCGAGGATGAATGATCGGCCTTAGTAACCATACCTGGAAACGAGTCTAGACGACACGATGTGTGGTGGAAAATCAACGCTACCGGCGCCATGCCCGGGTTATGCAGCATGGTGTCCAACTTATACCCACAGCCAAGGGCACGAATGAATCAGGGCATGTCGTAATATTTGTGCTCATGGGAAGCAAGGAAATACTTCCGCGCATCGCAATTGCGCAAGATGCTAGCAGCGATGGGAACCGCCCTTCTTCGACATCCTGGTGGCCAGTTGTAGTACTGGTGGTGCGTCTACTTTGATGGATACCCCCACATCGACATGCGCAAGAAAAGAAGGAATAGGAAGAAATCTGTTTCGCTGTTCTCTGCATCACCTCGTCTACCAATGTCTCGAAAAAAGGGGAAGAGTGAGATGTCAACCCCTTTCCTATCTATACCGCTTTCCCCACTCTGGGTCGCTTGAAACGCACTCGCTGTGATAACATTTGAACCGTGCAAGTCTGTTTCCCGCTCCCGTCATTTCTCCGAGCATAAAATCCTAGCCCCGTCCATTCAGTCATTTCCAAACCTCAATAGGCCAACGTCGATATTCGGTTCCAGGCCGTGAGTGTCTTGCCGCGCCAGAGACTTCCCGCTTCACACGCAACCGCGAGATCTCATCTTCTACCTCGCCTCCTCTGGTACCCGCGCGCCCGTGTGCTTCATGATTTTTGATGCAGAACATTCCGGTCCTAATGGGATGGGCCTTGAAATCCCCGACCCGCCGGCTGTTTCCCCCCTTTGAGAAGCTCCCCGAATGCATTGCCAAGCTGCTTCTTCAGCTCCTTATAGCTGACCACGAAGCTGGTCTGTTCATCCCGGCTTGTCAAGCAAATTCGGTCATCACTGCCAGCATCTAGCCTGTTCAGACACCGGATGATGTGGCCCATATCGACCACAGGGTTTCCGTTGGCGTCGACTTGGTGGAAAACATAGTCGCGGAACAGCTTCAACATATACCTTTCGCCGTTCTCTGACCATGCTCTGTCACCGTCGAATTCTTGGCGTTCATTGACCGCACCCAGCTTCGCCATGAGCCGCACCAACCGGCCATTTTCCAGTTCCCTGAAAAGCTCCGACTTGAGTGTGTCGGCTTCGTGGAGGCTAGCATCCAGGGTTGCTACCATGTGGACAGCGATGCCTCTCACGAATTCTTCGATTCCCTTGGGTGTAGCGCCTGGAGGAGCCGGCGTCAGAAGCCACAAGACAGTATCGGTGATCTCCTTAGAATACGTCCGGCCCATCTGCTCAATCGGCCCCTTTAATTGACTTGCTTGCAGGTTGGTCAGCTGATTTGGTAGCGTGTTTATCGCCAATGACAGAATCAGCTTGCCAAAGTGGATCAAGTCCTCTTGCTGGAGATCCTGTATAGGCCGACGTGCTTCAAAGTGGACTACATCCAAGATGGAGCAGGCGCCAAGGCGAATGCGGTTCTTGTCTGTAACTATGATTTTGCTCATATCTAGACACCGAGCGGCAAGGTTCAAAGCGTGAATGGCCTTCAACGCGTTGGCTATCTGCGAAACGTAGCCCCACAAGACGCCTTCAGCAATCGGCGTTTTGGCGGCAAACCTGCTGGCGTGGGCGGTGCCCGCGTGTGGGAAGTGTAGCTCCGCAAGGGTCTTGGAGAGCGGATGGTAGTCCTGGACAAAGAACAGGGAGCTGTCTCCGAACGCGCGCGTGGTGAACGCATCATGAATCGACACCACGTTGCCGTTATAAAGTCGTCGCCACTCCTTGACCGAGCGAATAGCGTGCTCGTTTGTCAACCGAAAGCCTGAAACTGTTAGCAGATGTACGGGTAAAGCTGGGATAAGCCACCACCTTCTAGTCTTCGGAGGCAGTAGGTCCTGCCGTTCTTGGAAGACGTTGCCTTGTACACCCACGTCGTGTATCCAAAAACACTGGAGCTCTTCCTATGGCTGGTGTCCAGGGGAACGAGCGAGAAGTAATTGTCCAGCGGAGGCAGTGTGGAGTCTGCCGGGTCGTTAGCGTTTATGGCCTCCCCCGTCGTTCCTGTGGTGATACTCACTTGGCATAACTTGTTGCAAAGCTTCGGATCTGCGTTGCATGTCCTCGCGAAGCTTATCAGGAATAAAAAAATCATGAACCTGTCTCTGGAAGGGGGCCAGATCGTCTCGATACGGACCAACAGGGGAGTATAGATGATATTGCAGCTACAATCGTCAGTAACCGTGAAACCCTGCCGACTAGCTATTTCTTACGGGTTGAAGGGGTCCAGTGTAAGCGTTTTGATGTGGGAAGAACGCTGCATTAGAACCAACAAGGCCTGTCGGATCATCTGCATAGGGGTTGAATTGTGTCGTCGGCAGGGCCTGGGCAACACTTGTCATTGTGAAGGGATCATAATTGATTCCTGCGTCAGAGGTAGCACCATTAGCGGTGATCTGGTACAATTAGCCATGACTGTTTCTGATTCCTGAATGTTCCGATGACTCCTCTTACACCAGTGCTTAACTCAAAGTTTTGGGGAGTGAATTCTCGCAACGTGGCGGGGTTGAAAACGGTTGATGAGGTTTCGTTCTCTTGTGCAGCAGGTGTAGCAGCTGGCAGGCATCAGCAGCGACTTCGTAGTTTCAAAACTTCTAGACTTACAGCCTGCTCCTCTGGGAGTAAAGACTGCTGCACTCGCAGCCTGCGATGAGAACGTTGATTTCTTTGTCGGGGCCCCAAAGACATTGGAGCTTGGAGATGCTGTCGAGGGTAGACCAGCGGGAGTGAAGGAGGGTGAGTCGACGTTAAATGTCTTCTTTGAGCTATTATCAACCTGTTAGCTCTGCCTACCCATTGATTGCGTGTGGTATGTGTGTTTTTTGTGTGTGTGTGTGTGTGTGTGTGTGTGTGTGTGTGTGTGTGTGTGTGTGTGTGTGTGTGTGATTTCTGCCATCACGTTTATGGCAGATGATAAAGTGTAATGCCTGCACCAGCTCAGGGCCCAAGGGAAGCTCTGACATCTCTCGATACCCCCTGGACTTTGTTGTGGGAAACCTTAAGATATTTGTTGAGCCGCATGTCAAGTCTCATTCCTCAACGAGACTCGATTTCCTTGCCCCCTGGCCGTTATCTCTTCCAATACCGCTTGGTTCAAACATGCCCGATACAACGGCCTGCCCTCTGCGCGAACCTTCTCCTTCTGTCTGCCTGGACATATGTGTCGTGGAAATGACGCGCTCGTCCCTTGCGATGACACAGTCCAGTAGTGCTGCCTTGTTCGCCTTATTTGTAACTATGGAGCATCGGGGAGTCCTCAAGATACGGGGGTGACGCCTAGTGTATCCGAGTGCTCGCAACGGCACGATTCGACAGTCTCGTAGTGGTACCAGAACGCGGCGGAAGGTGGGCAATGGGAGGAGTGCGAGGCGGGGTGGATGAGGGAGAAGGAGATCACCTACAATTCTGATTGAGTGTTCTGCCCTCCCGGGCTATTCTGGGCCGAGTTGGGTCGATTTTGGTCATGGTTGAAGGCGCAACCAGCGTTTTCGTACCGGCAGTGGCCGTATATCATCACGTTTCGGCATTGCGTATCCTTGTTCTCTGAGCCAATTGACTACAAGTCAGTTATACAGGATTGGACGGGTCGGGCAGGTTGCAAGTTCAGTCGCGGTTGTCTACTCGCCTCGGGTTTTAGGCTTTGGTGATCCGACTTGACGACGGAGGTCGGACTGCGGGTATCGCGAGGTGGCCATGATCAGTATGGTTGATAGGTGAAAGTTTCGCCCCCTTGGTCGACGCTACGACGTCTGCAGAGAGTCAGCCAAATGCTAAGCCCATGATCTCGACAGCGAAGTTGGTTCCATGTGTTGGTTGAACGCGCGCGCGCTGGACGTGGAACTGGAACTGGGACGGGGCCTTGGACTGGGCGGGGGAGACAAAGCGGGCAACAGAATCGAAGCAGAAGGACTGGAGCTCGCGTGGGGCTGGGGCGACGGGGGTGGTGGTAGAGTGAACAATTTTGGCCCGACGCACTTGATCCTTGCAGACATTTCCCATGCTTCGAACAATGTTGGTGGGGTAGGCTTCTCGGTCATGGACACGACACGGGCAAAGCTGAAGCTGGCTGAAGTTGGCCGACGGCGATTCGCGGAAAGAACTGGTAAAGTGAGGTCGAGCGGCTGGTAAATAATGCAAGGCGACGTCGGAAGAGTTGGAGAAGGGTGGTGATGGGATAACGAATGGTATACCAGACGATCGATTTGCGCGCTCCGCGACGGCGCAGGTGGAGGAGACAAGAGATCTGCAGCTCACCGCAAGGTGAAGTTGGGCGGCGCAGCGACGTCGGCGGCAGCTACGAGGACGATGAGGACGTCGAGTGGTAGCCGCGACGATGCGAAGACGACGATGCAGGCCAGGCCTGTTCTGTTGTCTGCCAGGTGGGAAACTGGGAGAAGTGCACGCGCGGGACAGCCAGCCAGAAACCTTCCCTACTTACGTGCCTAACCGTCGGTACCTTGCCTGTAAGCGTCTCGCCTTGTCCAAGTCGAGTCCCGTCCCGTCTCAAGTTCGGGGGCAGGAGGAGGGGAGATGATGACACTGGACCCGACACCTGCATGAAAGGCCTCCTCCGATGGGCAGGACAGACAACTAAAAAGTGCTCTCTCAAGCCTACAGATGTGCTGAAGCCACTGGGCTGGACGGACAGTCCTTGGAAAGCACCTAAGGTACCTAAGGTAATCACCTAACCCAATGGAAGGCGCCAATGTCCTCCGCTAAGTGCATTAAGCGCAATGGACATGATTCATGTTCTCCGCGATAAGCGATAAGCCTGTTAACACGTTGCGACGCCCCGAACGCGGTGCACTGCAGACGCGATTCCAGGTATGTAGCCTGAGGTGGGAGTTGGGGGCTCGGCAGAGCAGATGCGTAGATAGGTAAATAAATACTGGATACCTACGGGGTACCTTAGGTAGCTTTCCTGCCTGGCAGCCTCTTCCACACGCGGACAAGTGTCGTCACCGGACGACAAATGCCTGCAACGATTATTGTCTTTCGTGGAAGCATCAAGTGGACCGCTCTTGGCTGCCCGCCTTCAAACACCTCACCGGTGCCTTACCTGCCTCCTCAAAGCCAGCTGCTTACTCTTCATTTCTTTCTGCAGCGCTTTAGCCTCTTCCCTCAGCCATTCAACCTGTGTGCGGCTGACCACCTTGTTAGCTCATCCAATTACCTAAAGATACCTACCTACATACTTGCCTTTAGACGACCACCGTCGAGTTGGTTTCCTCCAACAACCGACTTCTTTCATCCTTTGTTCCGCCTGCGACATTGGCGTCGCCGCCACCAAGCATTACCGTCTTCACGACCCTGTCATAAAAACCTTCCAGATTATTGCCAAGGCACAGCCCGCTTGTCATCCACCTCCCTCATGGGCTGCCGAACCGATTCTACATCAAGCGCACCAGGACAGATCTACAGCCCAGCATGGCAGAGACCCAGGACATCGACGTAGGACAACTGTCCGCAAGCGAGCAAGAAGCTTTGCAGCAGTACACCCAGGTTACAAATCAGGAATTGAAGGATGCGATACCGCTACTGCGAAGATCACAATGGAACGTTCAGGTATGCACCAGTCCCACCAGAAATAGCATCTGGCCCCGGCTTTCGCTCACAAAAGTCTTTCAACAGATTGCCATCGCCAAATTCTTTGACGGCGAGGGGCCTGACCCCGTCGCAGAAGCCATGGCTCAAGAAATTCCCAGAACAGCCGCACGACACGAGAACCTCCAAGAGAGTCTAATGGCCTCCTCAGGTCGCCCGCAGCCGCCCCGAAGAGATCGACCCGACCCCGCCCCGCGAATCGTCCCCCAGCCGAACAACTACCACAGGCCACCATTTCTCGTCGGACTGTTCTTGGCCCCATTCTCTATCGGCTACACCATTGCTTCCAAGCTGTTCCGCACCGTCTTCTACTTGCTCAACTTCCTGCCTGCGCAGCTAAGGCCACGAGCGATCACGGCTGGGTCGAATGCCGGCCTGAGAAGTACAAATGGGCGTCGCATGCTGATGCCGCGGGACACCGCTGCCCGATTCAAGCGGGAGTTCGAGGAGGAGTATGGCAACACCGAGCTTCCGTGGTTTGAAGGCGGAGTTGCCCAGGCGCAGGACCTGGCCAAGAAGGAACTCAAGTTCCTACTGGTCGTCCTCATGTCACCCGAACATGACGACACCGAGTCTTTCACCCGCGAAACTCTGCTCGCTCCCGACGTCGTCAGTTTCATAAATAACCCGGCCAACAACATTATCCTTTGGGGCGGCAACATCCTAGATTCGGAGGCCTATCAAGTCGCGCAGGAGTACAATTGCACGAAATACCCCTTCTCGGCCATTGTCTGCTTAACCCCAAAGGAAGGTAGTACCAGAATGAGCATCATCAAGCGTCTGGCCGGGCCCATGCCCGCATCGACGTATCTCTCGGAAGCACAAGCTGCGATCAACAAATATGCGCCAGACTTGGCTGGTGTCCGGGCTGAGAGAACAGCACAGGAGGTGGCACGGAGCTTGAGAAATGAGCAGGACTCTGCCTACGAGCGCTCACTGGCAAAGGACAGGGAGAGGGCACGACAGCGACGCGACGCAGAAAAGGCTGCTGCAGAGGCCGCGCGAAAGGCGGAAGAGGAGGCAGAGGCTGCGGCGCATTTGGCAGAACAACGGGATCAGTGGAAACGTTGGCGAGCAACGACGATCGAGGACGAACCTCCCGCCAGCAGCAAAGAGATTGTCCGCATTGCGTTGAAAATGCCCGAGTCGTCCGGAGCGGGGAGAATTGTGCGCCGGTTCCGCAGCGACACTACCATGGAAGCGTTGTACGCTTTCGTGGAATGCTACGACTTCGTGGGGGCGTCGGAGAAACCTGCGGCACAGCCTGAGGGTTACGAGCATGAGTATCAGTTCCGAATTTCATCAGTCATGCCCCGGGTAGTGTATGAGCCCAGCAAAGAGGAGACAATGGGTCAGAAGATCGGGCGGTCAGGAAACTTGATTGTTGAGGAAGTATCAACAGACGGGGACTCTGATGAGGGCGAGGATTACTCGTCTTGATTGGCGCAGGTCATAGAACAACCCCCCATTCTATGCAGGACGGGTATACGATGATTCGGTTAATAGAGTAGACGGCGGCAGCATAATGATGTACAGAACAATTCAGCAGTATTTACAGCCATATTTGGTCCTATGAGGCGGCCGTGTCGGTCTAGACCGCTACTGTGCCGGACCCTCCGAACAGAAAACTTATCGCCGAAGACGTCAAGCGGGAGCCGTCTTGGCAGACGAGTGAAGTGGGTTGTCGCAAAGGAAGTCAAAGCTTGAAAGAGGCAGCCAGAGCCCGATGATGAAGTATCGCGGGGGCGCTACGAGGGGTGATTTGCGTGGCCTATGAGGTTTGGTGTCTTGGGAACCCCACAGGACAAGACTGACAGGTGCGTGAAGCTGCAGGTGCCGTGGCGCTGTTGATAACCACGTAAGTGGTCAGCTGTCATGAGGGTGTACGGCGGCAAGTGCTTGCGTGGAATAATGAGGCTGTGCAGCAAACGACTTGGCTGGTGCAGCCGGAATTTATGGATAGCAAGGAGAGAGTGAGAGAAGGACGCGGACACGGGGAAGGAATTGGACAAGTGTGAGCCGTATAAGACAAGAGAGTACGAAAATTCGATATATTCTTCTTAGCTTCTGGCATGGACTCGAAATAAGGGCGAGCGGTTCTGGTGACGGCATACAATGGCCGTCCGATGATTGTATGGCCTTGCCTTACTGAGTGCGAGTAGGTAATAGGTGCGGAGCGGGTGGAGGAGGACCCTGAATTATGGCATGAATATACTTTCCAAGTTAGACCTTTACCAGCACATGTCCAAACGGGGGCTGTCTCTAGTTGATGCGACTCCAGTTTTTGCTCATGTTTCTTTTTCTTTTTTTTCTATTGTTTAATGTTGTTATTTTTGTATTTTGCGATATGGTTTCACTGCGTATAACGGCAGAGCAGTGAGTGCTTGGTGGTTTAGTTCTCCATGTCGTCTGTTTTGACTGGAATGCCATGTTGCAGATTACATGCGGGTGGACTGCTAGACTGGTCACTGGTCTGGGGACGGCATTCGCCCCGGTCTTCGGGACTGCTACCTACCTTATCCTAAGTTACATAGTAGGCACGGTTACGGGTAAAGTACGATAGACTATCTGTATGGTGGAGATGGATGGGGATTTTGCGATGGCGTCGCCTCGTCGTCGTCGTCACGTCTGCACACGGGTCTGGACGCCGTACGAATACCTGGGGCTGGCGTTGGCACCTTGCCGCAGCAAGCAAGCCCTTCTTTCCGATGCTCCAGCCTCTCTCCCTCCTCTCTGATACTTCAACCCCAATTCCTCCGACTTTCTCTCCGCAGCGGTTAATAGGTATACCTAGATCTTGCAGCGACCAAACCATAAGCTTAAACTCATTGCCTCATCTCCCGTACCCTACTTATACTTACATACCTACCCGACTTACCAACCTACTCGTGTTACCTTGGACGCAAGACCGCTACCGCCGGCTTCCGCTGTCGCACATTGCAAGAGGAGGCTCAGACTCAAACACCCGACCCGGCCCTGGCCCTTGCCGTCGACTTCTGCTGTCTCCCGTGGCTGCTGAGCTGCCCAGAGGCTAGCGGTGGCCCGGTGCTGTCAGCTACCTAGCTTGCCTACCTTACCTAGGTCGAGTGCATTCGTAGGCAAGGAGACTAGCCCCTCCAACCACCCCCGCGCCGGCAGCAGATCGTCTACAACGGTCGAATCCACTGCCCATCCTACACCCACCAACATCCAACACACACTTGGCACCAGACAGAGACGCACGTACGCACGCACTCACTCACTCCCGTCACTCACTCCACGCACTTAAAGGGACCCCGTGGACCATAGAGCGCGCGGGAAGCCGGGCTGAGGTTTAATTTAAAATAACCCCCCAGTTCGTCTGGCCCTTCCCACCACCGAGCGTCACTTCCAGGCTGCAGCTCGACAGGCCCTGCGCATCCGTACATTCTTCGTTCCGACAAACAACAGCCCGCTGAACTTCCCGTCCTGTCCGTCGCTTCTTGTCACGGACAATCCAATCCAGTCCTGTCCCAATCCCAAACAGCTGCAACCTACCTACCTCACCTACCTTACCTCTGCTGGCACTGCACCCGTTCGCTCCAACCCTTCGACCCAGACCCAGACACAGACATCTGTCACTTCTGTCTGTTCTTTCGCATCAGCTATACTCGTCCGAGATATCCCCCCTCCCACTGCTCGTCCGCCATCACTTTTATCCTACGCCCCAACCTAGAATCCTGACCGCCCTGCCTTTTTTTATATTCCGCCGGTTGGTGCGCCTCTCCATCTTCGGACCCTTGAAACCCGTGCTTCCTCCATCTTTTCCCTACCACCACTCAGGCGCTCCGACGCCCGCCTACCAGACGCAAAGATGAAGGCCATGAAGGGGCTTAGCGTTAATCGCATGATGAGCACGCTCAAAAAGCGAACGACCACAAGTGAGTAAAGAGGCGCCTGCGCGCGTGCTCGCCCCTCTTCCTCGGCCGGCACGGCATGCACGGTCATCGCGAAGGGAGTGCTGATCGACGTCCCTCCGCAGGCTTCAGTGGACCCGGCGAGGTGTCGGCGCCGGACCCGCAGAACGATACCCCCGAAGCCATCGCAGCTCGCAGCGTCGTACGCCAGTCCCGCCTCTTCCGAACCAACCTTCGCCGCTAATGATCTTCTCAGAGACAATTCTGCGAGTCTGGAGGTCCTAATGCCCAAGTACGTTCTCTATCACGACGCACGCGACTCCCAGGAGACACCCGCTGACCCGAACCTCTAGGGCGATGAAGTCCTCTACCTCCCGCCCATCGTCGAGGCCGCCGAATCCTCTCCCGCAGCCGCGGCCGAGTGCGCCCGCATCATTCGAAAATACTTGTCAAAGGACAACATGGCCAAGGCCTCGTGGCAATACAACGCCATTATGTTGATTCGCATCCTGACCGACAACCCGGGCCCAACCTTCACTCGGAACATGGACAAGAAGTTTGCCGATACCGTCAAAGATCTCTTCCGTTCTACGCGCGACCCTAGTGTCAGGCAGATGATAATGGAAACGTTGGATACCTTTGAGATGACAAAGTTCGATGACCACGGCCTCGGAGAGTTGATTGCTATGTGGAAGAGGGAGAAGGAAAAGAGCTTCAAGCAGCACGGGGTAAGCCTCGCAACTTTCAAGTCATATACATGCCCCTTAGCTGACGATCACGCAGCAACCTAGGCAGCAGCAGCCTGTTCAGCCTGAACCGCGATCAATGAATGCGCCTCCCTTTGATCCCCATTCACAAAACTACTTTGCCCGCCATCACAACAACCCGAGCTTGCCGAGTCCTTCGGAACTAGCAAGCAGGTTAGAAGAAGCGAGGACGTCCGCGAAACTGCTCTCTCAAGTTGTCATCAACACGCCTCCTCAGGAGGTGCTTGACAACGACCTGATCAAGGAGTTCGCTGATAGATGTCAGAGCGCTTCGAGAAGCGTGCAGCTGTATATGAGAGCCGAGAATCCGTCGCCTGACAACGATACCATGGAGAACTTGATTGATACCAACGAACAGCTTCAGTCAGCCCTGAACCAGCATCAAAGGGCAGTACTTGGTGCGCGTAAGCAGCTTGGCATTGGTGCGCGGTCAGAGAACGCCAGCCCAATCAGTCCACAGTCAGCCACCGGCCAGCATTCGGAGCCGCCACAACAACAGTGGTCGCAGGCGCAATCATCATCATCTAGCTCAACGCCCGCTCCCGTTCTGCCAGCCCGGCCGGCCGAGGGTAACGGAAAGGGAAAAGCAGCTGAGTCGTTTGCGCCGCCTCCCGGCCCCCCGCCAAAGTCTCAGCCAGAACCCCCGGCCGAAGATCCCTTCAAAGACCCCCAGCCGCAAACCAACTATTCGTCTTCTAGCAAAGCCGGTGGATCAGGCTACGCAGCGGAACTTCCATCCGAGGAACCACGCCTTGCTTTCGATCCATACCACCCAGGCTTCAATACCACCCCGAGCTATCTTGGAAGGCAGGACAGTGCCGTGGGCAAGGTCACTATGCATGGTGCTGATGCCGCCACGACGCCTGGCCCCCTCTCAGGTAACCCAATTCAGACGGTTGACCTTCGAGACCGTCACGAGGCGCCTCAGGAGGCATCTGATGACGATCTCTACGAGTCCACCCCGAAGAAGAGAAACCAAGGTCATAGGTACTGAGTTGGCTGGTAAACCTCAGGCGCAGGATGGAGGCGATCCTCTTGGCGTATGGTTTTAAAGGCTGACTTGGGATAGAGTGAAGCCTTTTGCGGCGATACATGGGTAGCTTTGGCGTGGAGCAGTCACGCACGCTGCATAAGCGGAAGTTGTACATTGATTTGGAACTAAGGCATCAACAAAGCATGGCGTCTGGCTGGGGAAGCTTTGGGTGGAATCAGGCCGTTTACAACTCATGAATTTGTTCTTCAGTTATATTTGGCAGTTTCCGTTCACGATATGCCTCTTGACAAACCAGCTTCTTTGTTTTCCTTTCCTCCCCCCCACCCCACCCCTTCCCACTCATGAACCATGACTCTTCGCAACCACTTCCCAACTGGTGTAGCTTTGCATACTCACCGACAATGTCGTTATATGCGGACAAGCAAGACAAGGACCCATGTGCCACGACATGCCTTGGCCTCGAGGGTTGACATCACCGGGGTTATATCCGTCGAGGACCAAACAATGGCCAGGAGGCTGTGGGCTGATGGCAACCCGAAGGAGGGCTTTTGTGGATCGACGAATAGCATGTGCCATCCCATCCACTCCGGTTAAGAGCCAGGATCATTGCTTATTTCTCCGGGCGGCGTCGTCTTCAGCCTCCTGTATTGCCTAATCCGTTCGTTACTTGATGCGCAACTCCGTACAAAGTCGGGCTTGCGGTGAGTGTCAGATTTGGGCGAGCAACTCATACGCTCGAGATTGCTCGACGAAGAGAGAAACACTCCACAGGCAATGGATGTCGAGATGAGAAATATGAGGAGCACGGCATCAAGTTGAGACGTCAAGAGAAAGAGGTCAGATTTGCAGTGGTCATGCCACAGGGCCCCCTCGCCTCGTGATATTTCGGGCCCGAAGCCCAGATGATCCGATCTCTTCTTCGCCGCCGACGATGTACGCCGGGCATCACCTACCTGCGCGGGCGAAAGCGGCAGCGCCTGCCGGGTTTACTCGAAGCTCCACGGTGCTAAATAAAGAACGAGGTGCGCTTCTCTTCCTGCCCAACCGGCTCTGTTTCGGCAAAACGCCCTGACATCGCTGTCTGGCGAAGCGACGTCCTCATCCGGAGTCTGAGAGCAGACGGGAGCTGGTGAGGGCTTGGGGCATTCGGGTGCTTGGACCCTCTGGCGAACTGCATGCTTCTGCGGTCGACTTTCGGCTTGGGGGAGTGGCTCGTCTGAAGGCATTTGCTGAGAACGCGAATGGGGTAACAGTTCCGGGGCAAGTACGACGAGGAGGTCGGATCGTGGAGGCAAGGACTTGATTGAGTCTGCGCATATGGAGAATCTTGCATTGTGAGAATGCAGGCCTCACTCGACTTGTCGATTTGTTGTCAAAGCCAAGAGGCTCCCAGAGACACGGTCAAGAAAATGACAAATACCTATCAAGGTCGGCGACCTTCCTCTCAAGGTGACTTCAGGGGATCATAGAACCAACAGCAAAAATAAAGACAATAGCAAGTCATGCCAAAAGAAAAGACATACAACACCGGGTATTCGCTGGTCGTCACCGACCCAACTACTAATCCAGCCCTCACTGGCTTATCTATGGGAGAGCGGACGGGATCCCGAGTTTTCCAGTGGGTATGGTCGTATGTGCTTGTGTTTCGAAGTTGTTCTGCCTAAGTTGCCAGTCAAGCTGTGCCCAAACTCCTGAGTGACCTAGCCGGACAGCCTGGGGCGACATAAGGGGATGGAGGTAATCAAAGCAAGACAGGCTTGCTAACGTAGCCGACAGATACTCGGGAGGTGAAAACCCTGTCATTTGAAATATCCATACCAGAGGATGTGTCCACGCCTGCTGATGGAGTGCTCGAGGCCATGACAAAAACCACCAGAGGCTGCTCGTAGATTGCAAGCTTCCTCCAAGAGATCTCTCACCCTTGCTAGCTCTTCACATCCGGAGATCCGACCCGAAGCAATATGCAAGACGAGATGAAATCTGACAAATGGGCCTCTGGCGCACGATCACGGGCGTTACCTGCGGCAATCAATATGAAATCTTCACTTACGTGTCTCCCGCCCCCCCCCCNCCCCCCCCCCCCCCCCCCCCCCCCCCGCGGTGGCTAAGAACGGTGGTATTTCGCCGGCAGTCTCGGCGAACGCTGGCCGGGTCTTCTCGATCTCGCATTGGGCGAATCGGAGGGCAAGAAAAACGATGATCGTGAGCTCTGCATATATTGGCAGCCACTTGGAGATCCTCCCTCCGGAGGGTTGCAATGGTCTCGTCTCCATGAGACGGACGAGGTTGGTGGGAGGAGCGGAGCAGCATGGTTTGTTCTGCGGGAGGCGGGGAGGGGGGGCGGCATCTCAGGCATGTGGTTCGGGATTCGACGTCAAGAATTTTGGGACGGTTAATGTGCCTCTGTCTCTCTTTGTCCCTAGAGAGAGATGGGATGGAATCGCCTACCATTCTCCGACGTTGACGAGGAACTGTCAGACTTCTCCGTCTGCTTAAGATGATGAAGATGGCCGGATCGGATGATGATTGCGAGGGCACATGGTTCAGCTGATCCTGTGTGGCTGACTCACTAAGAATGCAGCGTTGCGGGCTCTGGGATACGTCCGTACTCGAGAATGTGATGCTGTGGAGGAAGAGCTTGTTGTTTTGAGTGCCTCTGGGTAAAGGCAGTTCCTTTCCCCAGACGGCGACACGTATTTAGATAAATCATATCCGATTTCACTGAAGCTCCCGGCTGTGGAAATTCCAATAGCGTTCTTGGCTACCGCCGTAGCACGGGCAAGAGCCATGGAAGCCATTTCGAGCCGCAAGCCAGTCCTAAAAGGGGAAACGATGGAAGGCGTGAGCGCCACCAATCGCGACTCTTGAAGCGCTAGAAGCCCTCCCTCGTCGGCACTGTGCTAGGTTGATCCATTGTATAGTCAGGCCGTCCCTCCTTGCCCCGACTCCAAAGTCGGCAGGCAAAGACTTCTGTAAGCTGGGGAAACGGCTGGAGATGGGACGTGCTGGGTGCTGCAAACAACACCCGTCTCGGCAGATGGGACGATGAAGTCAGCGCGAGCCCCCTTCTATCCACAGACGTTAGAAGCCTACTCTGCACGACGACCCTTTTGCTGCCAGCGTCCATAGTAAAACCTTCTCCCGCACAAAGGCGGCAAAACATGCCAGGTTCGCCTGGCCTCAACTTACGGGTTTGGAGGGAGGGCTCGGAACCCTCGTCCGCCAGCCTTGTTTCAACGACGCCCTATCAAAGATGAGCAAGTGCCGCGATACTCGGGCGTTGGAGACGCAAGGTCTCAAGTAGGCTTAACGCTCATGAACCCCTTGAATCAGACATTGTGCGGGCGAGAGAGGGGGGGGAAAGGGTGACGAGGCGGAGAAGATGCACAGAGCATGTTCGATCATGTCAGCGAGGGGTACATCCCACGGATCATGTTCAAAGGTCCATATCGTGAGCGAGCGTGACAAGGACAAGACGGAAGTTACCACATGCAGCTGCAGGAAAGCGGATTCGACGGATTGTTTCGTTGGTTGTTAACCCGGGCTGTTGAAACCAACCACGGTATTGTTTGCGTGCTGGGCCTCTTTACAGCAGCAGCAGTCTGGGCGAAGAAGGAAATGACAGTCGTTGGTATCCATAATTCATTGCAATCGACTGTGGTGTTGATGGAACCAGGCCAGGCCAGGCCAGGCAAGGAGGGCATTGTGAAGAAAGTCGTCAATGGCTGGTTAGCCAGGATGCAACGTGGAAAACCTAGCGGCGGGCTGTGCAGGGAGCCTGACATGGGTGCGATGGACCACTCGCATCTCTGGAATCTTTGGGCGGAGATCAGACGATGCGGCTGATGGAACAAGATCGACCAGCCCCTCAGCAACCTTAGGCTCCGTGCGCCCTGTTCTTGGGTTATTATCCTTTTGTTCTGGAAGGAGAAATAAAAGTAGGAACGTCAAGTTTGATCAGGGATGGCGTCGGGTTGGGTATACATTCTTGGTGCTCAGCGGCAATGGCCAGCGTGCCTCTCGGTACCTATCGTTGTAGGGGGGCCGATTTAGAGTTCGCACCTATGTTCTCAAATCAGGGCCACCCACCATGGCTTGACGCGTAAACGTCTTGAGATGAAGTGGACAAGTTGCCATTTGGATGGACGTGGTCGTGCTGACGCCTGGGAGTGCCTTTCGTGGTGCGCGCTTGTAAAGGGCTAGTTTGGCGTCCATGTGTTTGACCGACAGTCTCTTTGTTGAAGAGCGGCATCGCCACGAGACGAGATCGGGAAAACGCGAGGGACTCGGACCGAAATTTGCGTCGACCTACGTATACGTAATCATCAAGGCGGGTGGGTTTGTGTCTTCTGTATCGTTCCGATCTCTTCTTGGGTACGGAGGTGCAGTGAGGGCGGATGATTGAGGAATGGAATGACGAGCTCGTCAAAGTGAACTCAACATCAAGCGCCCCCCATTCAAGTACAAGGATTGCATCGCCAAAGCACAAGGATTTCGATAGCAGTGTCGTTGCGGCGTGTGGGGCGGGTCATTCACCTAAACGGTATTGGAGCCGCCGCCCGCATGCTGCGCTGCGCTGCCCTGCGCTGCAGCCAGTCAAGGCTTTCTTGGTACCGACGTCGCGACTCGAGCCAAAAGCGGTTTCGCTCGTTGACGTATGCATGCATATGTGCACGAATAGCGCGGCGGGCAGTAGTCGCGACGGCTAGTCTGCAGTCAAGACGCATATTGACGCAGCATGTTCTGACATTGCGGCTTCTCACTGACTGACGTGGATGTTCCTCTGGCTTGGGTTGGTTGGGCACAATCATTCGTTCGTAAATAGCAATCCCGCGACGAGCGTGCACACAATGAGGTGGGATGTCATGCCGCACATAAGGTAAGGTGGTGTAGGTACGCACGTACTGCATAGTATGCCTGTACCGTATGCATGCATCTATATGACGCGTGGAACCGCGGACGGCACGGAAATGTGAGCGGTGGCAGCCGGGATTGATGCTGCTTTTGCCCCTAACCACAACGTTGTTTTTGGGTGCCTGTCAATCCTGTGCCGCATCGGCGCGCATGTTTCTTGCGGCAGTGCAGAATCGGTACACCGTTCACAACAGCCCGGGGGATTGAGGGAGATGGAGAGGGGGAAAAGCAAGAATAAACCGAATACTAAGCAGGCCGACCTTCAGCACAAGTCGCGGGCACACAGGGCAGAAAGCACGGGCGATCCGGGGGGCCCTGTTCGACAACGGATGCATCAGCAGGGGTGCGGCCGAGAAACCAGACGAGCAAATCGCATCCATTTGCTGGCCAGCAGCCCGGATAACGGAATATTGCCGACTATGCCTAGCTGGTGTGAATACACACAGAGTTGAGAGCCTTGGGCGTAAGACAGAAGTCTTGCTACCAGTTCCCAGACAACGTCGTAGGAGATAATCCAACCCACCATGGCCCTGGGTCGTCATGGGATATGGGATATGGGTCCCGTCCCGGTTGGTTTACGCGGGTCGGTCACTGGGTGGGAGTGTTCAGTCACGACCCACCCCAATCCAAAACGACTTGCGGGCCGCGAGTCGCAGGGAGCACGGAGGTTGTCGAGCAGGGGCTTTCGAGTTTGACGGCGGGAATCTGAGCGTCACAAGTCAAAGGGTTCACATTTCTTCATGCGTTGTGAGAAGGAATCGAAAGCATCCATACCACACATACTATGCCATAGAACCTCCTGAAAACTGAGATGGCTTGACATGACATGCAGGGAAACGGTAAACCACACCTATATCCCATCCCGTCTTCTGTCGCCAGCTTTCACCAGCGATTGGGTCGTGAGGTTGAAAGTTCACGTGTCAGGTCCTACACCCCTGCGACTTCATGTCTGTTCGCAGCCCGGCTCGCGATTGGGTTGTGGGCTGGATGACAGGTGTGCCAGACGTGCGCGGAGGGAGGCTGATGACTCGAGCGTTGTCGAGATCAACATCCTTATGTCGCCTGTCGCCCGTTGGGCCGGCTTGAATGGCTCGACAAGGCACCGACGTCCACTTCTCAAGCAGGGCAGAGCAGGTTTGCACGGCCATAGTACCCGAGAACGAAGTGGCTCTGTCTCGGTCTTACAGCCGGCGACCCTCAAATCAGCGAAGAACGAGTTTCTTGCCATCTCGACAAACACATGTGGTCATCTTATCAACCGGGCAAGCGTCACCGTGGCCATGGACTGTAACAGAGGGCCCCAGGCCAGACCCAGAATCGCAGATTACGAGGTTGAAGATTGGCAGTGACTGCTGGGGCGGCAACGTTGGCATACGCAGCATCTACCATGTTGGTCCCATCCAACGTCGTCCGATGATATGACGAGCGGATGGCTGGTGGTCGAGGGTATGCCACATGCGTTACCTCAAGTGGACAGGATTGGGTAACAGAGACGAGACAAGACACGGAGGTGGCCGCGGGAATTCACGAGCCATTGCGACGTGCCGAGCGGTAAGCTCCCTTGCTGCCAGCCAGCTAGCCGGGTCCTTGGGAAAGCTGGGAAATGAAGATGGATGTGGCCAGTCTAGTAGCGTAGTATGGAAGACAAGAATGTTTGTAGACATTGAATCGCGGGTGAATGATGTACTAGCAATACCCAAGGTTGGGTTGGAGGCAGGTTCCGTTTTGCTGGGAAGCAGTGGAGAGGGGCACTTTGCAAGGAAGCAAGTCTCTGGGATTGGAATTGGGATCGTGGTTCCATCCGGAGACGAAGACGCGGAAGATTTTTTTTTTGGTCTTGACGAGAGGAGACGACAGCAAGACAGGGTTGCAGAGCAGGGCACGGAGCAGGGACAGGGCGGGCTGGGAGTCTGGGTAGCGGTTGATTGGAGGGTCATGAACGGCGGGCGGTGCGTGGGACTCGACAAGTGTCGAGCACTCGAAGAGGAACTCTGATATCTGGTGCGGATATGCATAAATACCGTGTTTATGCATGCAGACGGCGGCGATCTTCGGATTGCTGCAACCCCCGCATTAGCCAGGGGGTCTTTCTAGACTCTGCCGGGATCCACCCATGTTGCTGAAATCTGCATTTCCCTTTTGGGACATTCTTGCGAAACGTCCCTTGACCTACCGGCTGCTCACCAATGGGCGCGCTCCCATCTCCTTCTCTCTCCCTCTCTCTTTCTCGCGGCCGTGTCTCTCCACGTCCACCACGTCTGATGTTCATTTTCCTCGCACCTTCGCTTTTGCAGCCCTCATTACATACACCTGTCTTCTTCGATTCGTCTCCTCCTCCAATGTTTCTTTCCCTGCCACTGGCTCATTGACGTTCCTTAGCACCAGGGGGTACACATTTACCACGCAGTCAGTACCTCACCTCCAGTAACCAGGACCCCCGTCTCAAGGCGGACAAGGTCAATTGAAACATGTTCTATCCACTCGGTCTGGCTGTCCATGTCCAGGGTCCCAAACCTCTCCAATCCCTACCTGCTTTTTTCGCTGCTGCTCCCAAAACCACCAAATGTACGAGGTACGGGGCACCCGGCGAGCTGCCCGCAGGTTCGTGAGTATCTGGTATCTCTCTCTGTGTGTCTGTCCGTCTCTCTGTCTCTCTCTGCCGTTGCTTCTGATGGCCTGCGTGTCACGCATAGCGCTGGCACGCTTGTTCGGCCTGTCTCATCATTTCACCTCCTTCAATGGCGCTTGTCGTGTTAGTCTTAGAAAAGTGTCTACCACCCTGACCTCCGTCCACATATTTGTTCCTCTGTTGACCCATTCGCCTCTTTTTTTACGACTGTGGCCTCTCACAAACGCTGCCTGGGCCGCCATTTTTAGGCCGCTTTCCTTGTCCCTTTCCTTCATCACAGTCGCCCGGTGCGAGTCGGAAGACGGATCAATATCAAGACGCCATATTCGCCTCTCCCACCAAATCGAGACATCGCGGCAGCCAAGAAACCTGTCAACATCTATACGTACATACGCATACGTACCACCAAGACCTGGGCTGCATCTTGCTACGCCTTCGTCTTGCAGGCGGCTTCCGCGAGTTAATGTAGATGGCCCCTCGTTGACTCCATCACATCCCTAACCCGGCGCTGGATCTGTCCAGTCTGCCTCCACCTGGACCTCCTCCTCATCCTCCGCCTTTTCGTTGCCGTCGTCGGTGCGCCTCTGTGTTCGCTTCCGTCCCGCAGTCGCCACACGGCTAGTTAGCTGCTGCTGGCTAACCTGGGTCATCTTATTGTACCCGCTCGTGACATTGTCCGCAAACAGATTAGCCCCGTCTGTCAACCGGCGGATCATGACTTCGGACCATCCCAGCTCTCTTCAACAGAACAACGCTTTCGCATTTGATGGAACCGTTGATAAGACCCTTACTTCCCCCCTCGATGCCAACTCGGAAGCTTCTCTGCTTGCCCCTACCTCTACCTCCCTCCCCCTATACCTAAACCCATCCCTGACTCTCTCCTGCTCCTTCATGTGGAAGCGCCACTTGTTGGCGAATGGCTACCGCATCCTCCCTCCGCTCACCTCCTCAAAAATGGTCTCTTAACGACCTGAGCTCTGAGCTGCTAGCTCTGATTTTTGAGCAGGTATGTGTCTCCCGCCGGTCGAGCTCAACTGCTCCACAGGCATAACAACTCGAAGCATTGACTTACCAGGAACCTGCAGCTGCGAGAAATTGACGAGCGTGCCGTTGCCGCATCACGATGCATATCAAAACGTTTTGATGCGATAGCGACACCCGTAACGTACCAGACTTTACGTCTTAATGAGCGCATTGTGGCGCCCGACGCCGAAGCGCTGTTTCCTAATCTTCTGCGCCATGTTTCGACCTTTACCAACCACGTGGTCGTTCGTAGCGACCTGGACCCGGACGGCATCCGGAGAGTGCTGGATCGGGTCCAAAGGCTCAAAACTGTGCGGTGAGCTGATCCACGCACCTGGCAGCGGTTCCAACACCCACTGACTCCTTTTGCAGGTGGCAGTATGTAGACGCGGAGTTCAGATCAGGGCGACTATGGCTTCCGTCAGACGTACTTAACCCACAGCATACGCGGTTCAACGGGACCAAGCTGTTTGTAGAGGATCTCCCGCTCCGAGAGTTCGAGGGGCAGCTGCGAGATACCTACGTTCGAGCGATACCGACCGACCTCCTTGTTTCCCTCAAACTCGCGAGCCCTGCACCACCGCTCACGACCCGGCTCAACTCGCTGAAACAGCTTCTCCTGCTGTCGCGCCGTCTCCAGACCTTTCACTACGAAGACCGAGGTCAGGGCACAAACTTCAAGTTTGCGAATGGTGAGCGAATGCCTCCGCTGAAGGACCTGGTGCTTAAGTCGTACGATTGGAACCACTCCAAGGAGGAGACACGTGCGTGTTGGGATTTCGCCCATCTCGAGTCGCTCGATCTGATATCCGTCCCGGTCTTTAACTTTCTGTCTTCCGTCGATTTCACCGATCTGACAGGCCTACGACGGCTGCACTGCGAGGACTACAGTGCACACTTGGTGGACAAACGCCAGGAGGCGACAGGGGGCATGTATTTGCTCGTTGCCAACCACATACGGGCGCTGCAGACGCTGAGCATAACATGCCACGTCCAGCTCTTTCCCTTGGACGGTATCTTGAGGCATGGAAACTCGCTACAGGAACTTCGATTCCGCGATCATGTGGGATTTGGCGAAGAGGACAGACGATGCCCGACCCTCTGGGCCGAAGACATCGCGACCTTGGCGCAAGGACTGCCGTACGTTCATACGCTCGAGTTGGACATGGACGTGGCTCTCTGCGACCCTCCCCAATTCTTGCGCGCGCTCTGCAGTTTCCGTAGTTTGCAGACTCTTACACTGCACGTCCAAACGGTCCTCCATCCTCTGGAGGTCGTTCACCCAGGCATGGACCGCGACTACGACGCAGCTGTCCGCACCTTCCAGTTCCTATTGAGCGGAAGAGAGCATACCAACCCTGAGTTGCCCTGGAAGCAAATCACCATCAACGTGGGCGGCTGGCGGAAAGTCATGGTTCGCCGGTTCAGCGCCGCCTGGCGCCGGCAGAACGAGAACGGCGTCTACGCCGAGCGGTGTTTTGTGCTTGAAAGGAATGAACACGGACAGATGAACTACCGCGAGGAGACGAGCGTAGAGGGACGCTCGTCGACGCCAACGCCTGATCCACCAACACCCAACATGGATACTGATTACGACTGACGGTGAGGGAAAGGTTTCAGGGATCACAGCATTACGTGCGCGGTTGGATGAGACGGTGGACATGTGCATGCGAAGGATGCACAATAAAACAAAAACGGAAGGAAGCCGAGATACAGAGCCATCACCGGCACACAGGCATAGATGGAGGCTGGTCGAGGCTAGCACTCTAATCTTAATGATACCAACGACGTTCATGATCTCTAAATCTGGCTGTCCGGTCGTCCTCGACCACTACCACCGCACTATGAATATCTGTGACTATTTCCGCGCTGGGTATGACTTCCCAGGCATGAGAAACCGTCCGCGTGATGCAATTGGCTTGGCAGGTTAACCGAACAGCACAAGGTTTGCCATGCATGACGTGTCGGCGACCAGAATTGGAACAGCATCCCAAGACGGGTGTTGTTCGCGACTTGACCGGGCAGAAGATTGGGCGCGACAGCAGACAGCCGTAAAGCGTAAAAGAGAAAACCACATGGCTTGGACGACGTTGACTTCTCATGGTGTGAAGCCAAGCCTTGTCCAGCCCGCTGGTTCATTCGTTCCGCCTCGGCAGCTTTGACAGGTGACAGCTCGCACCAAAAATGCAGACGGCCCTTAAGCCTCCCCCATACATGGCAAGGGTTGGTCGAACTTTGCGTTTGTCGCGACACGCAGAGCCGGCTTGGAACCCCCCCGGGGCACCCCTGGTCGCCGCTTCGCTTGGGCATGGCGGCATGGCTGCCGCCGGCTTCGGGAGCCGGTCTTCTATCCGTCCCGGTATCCACAGTCATCGGTGAAGCTTTCGGTGAAGCAAGTCGGTGAATATGCGCTCACCGATCACCATCAGAGCACAGGCACCTTCACCTAGGTGAAAGGTGAGGATATCGTGCGTCAGGCTGCTATTCACCGAGATATAAATGAATGGTGGGCAGAAAAATTATTAATTCAATTTGAAGCCATTCCCGATAAGATCTGATCCTGGTGACTTGGTCTTTGTATTTCGCTTGCCTGCTGGGTGTTGAGGTGGACTTGAGAGTCGCCGAGAAACTTGAGACACAAAGGTAAATATTTAGTTGTTTTGGAACCCACAAAGCACCCTGCAAGCCTGATAAGCCCATAGGTACTCTTGAGTGAATTATGATAGTCTTCTAGCTGTAAGATGGCATCTGCCAGAGTCAAAAGGGCCTAGTTGGCCTAATTGACGGATCCTTTAGGTCCTTTGACAGCTTTGCAATTCACAAAGTGCAAATCGATTCAAGGTGACGAAAGATTCATCTTATGATCAAGGTAGTAGGAATAAGAGAGTATGTATTCTACGTCAAGAGACAGAGCAGATGACGCATTGAAGCCTCCTGTTGTAAGAGGAGCAGCGGCCTGCAGGCATGCCAATGCATATTTCCACCAGGACGAGGGCATCAGCTACCAGTCTTCAATGCGTCCAAGATCTCTGGGGCTTTCTCATTCCTTTTACGAGAGTAAAGAGACAGACGGAAGGAACGCAGATGATAAAGCGAATGGTGCCTTGCTTCATGACCATGACTTTTCTCCTGTCGTCAGTGGCTGATATGCGAACTGCAACAAGCAGACGCAGTGCTTCTCTCTTGCCAAGGCCACTCGGCCTTTTTCTTCGCTTTTCTTCTCTTGTACCCAAGGTTTGCATGAGCTACACTCGTCGCTGACTGGAATTTCTGGTCGAGGGACTCAAATCGCAAAATGGATCAGCTGGCTAACTGTCGGATATCCTCAAAGTCACATTCGACCTAGCAACCACTACTGGAATCTCGACCGCATAAAGCTTCGAGGAGTCTCCATCCAGGTCGGTCATTACCTCGTTGTTCGCAATGATACGATTTTGAAGAGCGTCCCCAGCCGCAAACATCGCCATAGAGGTATGGTGGTCAGCACCAAAACAAAAGCTCCACACGGTGTGGGAAGCCCCATATCCCGTGACAGATTGCTAGTCAAACATGGTGGTCTCCCCATGAGGTACGTATGGCGAGACATTGCATTTGCTGGGCAAACAAGCCGAGACCGAACGCTCCTGAGCGTTGACCGCATACGGCAAATGTCTCACGGCGGCGTCGGGTGTCGACTCAGAATCGACTATTGCCACTGAGCCGTATACGTAAACAATGAGACATTGGTCCCGACAGTCTGGTCCAGACTAGTTTGTGCCAGGGGAATTGGAATGGTCCGCAAGACATGCTCCAGCCGTGCCGCCTTCGCTTAACCCCAGGATGCTTGCAAGACCTTTTGTCACTCAGACCTTGTATACCCTCGGATGACTCGAGCGGAGACTGTACTCGGTAAACAATACCTGGATTTGCATCAGCGATTGTAACCCTAACCCTGGGGAGAACCAGAAGACACGACAGAGAGGATACTGGCAGAACCATAATTAGAAGTAACCATACATGTCGAGCATTTCAACATGATAGTTCTCATGTCTCAGGTGTCCCACCACCCCCGGCCAGCGCACGCCTCAACAAGTATACCGGATAGAAGCTGGCAGCTTCGGACTAGGCGCCGCGAAGCTGGCTTTGGATCGTCCAAATTCTACTTTTCGAAAATGTGTCTCGATCGATATTATGGCTGACTCGCAAAGGCATTTCGGTCGGTGTTCCTCGATCTGCTGCCTTCTTTTCGAAGCCACACCAATGGTGCTGTCTGTGGCACTTTAGGTCCCAAGGAGTCGGGCCTTCGGGCGGGAGGAAGATTCCGCAAGGGATCGGAAAGGGTAGTGGTATCGTTTTTGATCGTTTTTGGCTAGCCCAGACCATCAGGATGCTTGAAAAGCTGATGTGAGACAGAGGCCCAGTAGTTGATAACCATGATTCTTCTTGTTCGGAATGTCTGTACTGAAATGTCGGCCTTCCCTGTTCTCTGTATATGCTTTCTCATGGGCCCAAAATGCCCTTCTCAGTTTGATGATTGGAATCTCTTCGTGACTTCGACACTAGCCGTCATAGTGACTCCTCTCCCTTGATTGCTCGAGCGGGGAGAGCCGAGAAACAGGCGTGGGCGGGAGGGACAATCCGATCCATCCCAGGAATGCGCAATAAATGTGATTCATCTGGGATCGACAAGTATCCTCGGCCGCCTAGCGCGAACGGTTCAAGGGAGAACCAACCGAGTCGAGAGATGGGGTATGTAAATTAAGCATAGCCTGTTTATCTTGCTAAGGCCGGTCGTGTGCAGCTTCAAGGGCAATTCGCCTTGCTCTCGAGTTGTCTCGGCGCCTTTTAGATCACATTTCGCTCGGATAACTTTCTTCTTGATCGGCGGAAAGGACTGTGGTTGGACTGGCTTACGGCGGGCTGTCACTGGCAACAAATCGCTGTTTGTCTTCTGGAGGAATGTAATTAGCTGGACATAGTTTGAAGCAAAGGACGGGTAGAGGTAACCGTGAAACTAGAGGGGAAGATGATGGTCATTGAATCAAAACCATTGGACTCTGGAGAGACATATGCGTCCCCTGAAATCGCCACACGTGCTTGGCCCATGGATCTACCGCGATGTTGTCAGCCGGCCAGGGATATATCGAGTTCAGAAGCGGCACAACAACTCCACCATAACAAAATGGATTGGAAACCGGATTGTGACAGCCGCAAGATGAGTGAGCAAGAGGGAAGGCACAACAGCACGTGTCCAAGATGACCGTGGTATTCTTCGCACGTCATGGAAAGTAACTTCGATGCACTTCACGGGTCGAGTCTCAAGGTTTGCTCTCGCCATTAAACGTTCAAGCGTAGCAGCACCATACCATCTGAAATAGCTTGCCGCCTCCAGCTGAAATGTTCCTGCCGTCTGCCTACCTTATTACGTCTGTTATGGCGGCGTGGTTTCCAGGTTCTTTCCTGTTTGTTTGCTGCCAACCCAAGACTGCAACGCACTCCCTTCTCTTCCCTCGTTCGTACCTTGGCGCGGCCCAAACGTTCGTCCTTTCCCATAACTTTAGCTCTTCAGCCAGGCTGGGAAAGCCACAACGTAAATCCAACATCCGTGCCGCTTGGGAGAGAGACACATCCATAGCGCCGCCGTTTTCAGTCAGCACGCCTCATTCCATCCCTTCCTTCGTTGCCCCTCACGCCCAATTCCCACACCACCCCCTTCAGAACCAACTGGCCGCCCTGCCGTCATCTGCGGCACGTCCATCGTCCGAGCTTCGGGTTCGTATCGTCCTTTCCATGTATGTTGGACTCTCCCGGGTTCTCTCATTCCAGAGACCGTGAATGAGTGCGTGGCCAGAAGACGACACTCAGGTACATGGCCGTACAGTCTCCGATGTTGTCTGACACACGTACCTCAGGGTGCTGTCTCGCAGTTTGTACGGCCCACGGCGACAGGCCGCAGGCAGAGACGTCGCCATATCCTGGGGAATTGCGCCCGCATAGCGTCAAGGACATGTGACGTCCCTTTTCGAACCAGTCGACAGAAGACTGCCCAACCACACTAGGTAGGAAGACCCATTGGAATTGCCGTTCACAATGCGCCTCATCGTTCGTTGTAACGAATAGAGACAAAATAACCATCCTGGCCATTTTAAACGGACAGATCGAAGACCAAGGCTCATACGGACGTACCTTGATGCTTCCGGATGGACAGCTGTCCTGCAAGATTGATGCACGTCAGGATGTAACCTCAGAGCCAGACGAGAACGAATCGAGGCCAGACGAACGTCTGGTGTTTACGTCCCGTGTCCCGCCCGCCCGTCGGCCTGCCTCCTCCAGGTCTGTGAATAGGGACATTCGGATCTTCCCCTCATTCTTCGGTGGCCCCGAGCCGTCAAGTCCAGGTGCCGCTTGGTGCCCAGTGTCTGGAGCGAAGTAGATGGTACCTGACGATTACACCGCTCAGATGACTTTTTCTCTCGTTCCCCCTTCTCTATTGCCCCCTCTCCACACCATGTGGTGGTGTGCACGCTGCAAGATCCCACCCCCTTCCCCTCCATCTTCCCAACTTTACGTCTCCTCTTCTATTCGTCCATTCTATCCCGCCTGGTTTTCTGACCGTCTGTTTCATTCTCTTCATGGCCAAAAAAGATGAGCCCCTCCTCGCCAAGCAAACCGAACTAGAGCCGCTGGACAATACGATCCATGGTAACTAACCCAAGGCCGCTAATATCATGTCATCTCATTCATCCGCTCCATACCGCCAGATAGCGCCTTTTCTATCGGCCTGTAGCACCTATGCCCCTACTCCCTTGGCCTCGCTAGCAGACCGCCAGGCCCGTCATCTTGCCGCCACCCTTCCAAGCGTACCAGGAGCCGGGTGGATGGCCACGTCGCCATTGGATTCCTCTAGTCCGCTGTGTTCCTTTGTCTTTCCGCCGGCTAGCAAGCCCTTCCCTTCGGAGGTGGCCCTAAAAGAGCCAAAGGCCATTTTAATCGGCAGAAGGCACGTTTTAGCACATCACGAGCCTTGCGCCGTGTACACACAGAGATTCAATGCCTGGGTTGACTCTCCCGACCCTGCTCCTCTTTGAACAATTATCCATTCCATGTTTTGGAACTTTGATTCAGCGTCTCTCCTGGTGCTCCCCTTCTCCCCCAAGAAGTGGATAAATAAGAAAGTACGGTGTCTAGTGCGCTGCCGGTGATATGGAAGTTGATTGTACGTCCATGTAGCCCCAAACACTCTAAGGATATTTCTGAGTTCAGAAAGTAGCTGCCACATAACGTTTCTGCACGCGCCATATCCACTTTGAGAGGGCAAAATGAACTAAATAGAGAGAGGTACAACAAAAAAAAAAACAAAAAAAAAAAAAAAAGAGAGAGACCAGACCTGCGTGCTATGCGGACCTGCGTCCGAAGGATTTCCCACGAAGCAGGGACGGGGATAGGAGCGAGTAGTATCAACCCGGCGGCTTATCGCCCTTCAGCTTCCCCGTAGGACGTGTCTCCGTAGTCGATGTCGCCCTTCAGGCTTCAGCTTCAGCTTCCCCCGTTGAGTTTTGTCCCCGTCGTCGTCTGTTCTCCCTGTAGGTGACAACGCAGCCCCCTTTCACACCCTCCGTCCCCATCAACAACTGGTATTGCTCCAGCCGCACATCTCTCTCTCGACTCGCTCCGCCCACTGGTCTGTCTCCTACTGGGTCTGGCTGGCTGGCCGGCCGGGACAAGGAAGTCGGGCCAAGCGCGCCCAAACCGAACTAAGTCCTTTCTAGGGACTGCTATCACAGTGCCTTACAAATGTGTTCCCTGCTCGCCCGCGCGCACTTGCCTCCGGCCTCCGCTTCAATCTTGCGCAAACCCAAGGCACCTACCTAGCTCATCTGCAAAGCATCGGGAGGGTACTTGAGTTTAGTCATGTACTTCGTGGTAGTAGTTCGCCTTTTTGGACTGGGCTGGCTGGGGCTGGCTGGGGCTGGGCTCACCGTTGAACTTGGAACGGCCCATGAACCGCCCGCGCGCAACGCGGACACACTGACTAGGCAAGGCGGAGGAGCTGCTCACTTGGAAGCCACCACCTTCCCTTCCCTCCTGACTTTGCGTATGCGGCGCTTCGGCCCCGACTGACTTGCATCCATCAAGCACAGACGTATGTGAGTAATTAGCCCTGCGGGTGACAGAGAAGCCGGTGTTCACCCTAACTGCGAGCTAGAGCTATGGAAACCTATCAACTTTCAAAGATCCAGAATCTGCTCTTCTCTTCTTTTTTGCTAGTGTAGTTAGCAGTAATTGGTGATAGTGGTGGTAGTGGTGGTGGTGGTGGTGGGTGTGTGTGAGTGTTGCTCTGTTCTGATATTGAGGGCGACAGACAGACAAGGGAGCTCCAGCCTCCTCACCCCTCGTGTCATGTCGGTGAGCAACGTACGTGTGCGTGTGTGGTGTGTGTGTGACTCGAGTGTACATACCGGTTCTTCGGACCACAGTGCTCGACGACGCCAACGGCATTCTCCTTTGGGTGACCGCCCTTACCCTCCCCTCTTGAACACCCCCCCTTGCCTTGGCACGCTCGCGCGGTCTGCGCAACTAGGATCAACCCAATCCTGGTTCTCCATGAGTGTTGATTGCGGAGAGGGGCACCGAGGCCCGGCCGCCTCTCATCCAACCCATCACTCATCCGCTTGCCTCTTGTTTGTCGTTGACCCGCTGGGCAGCTGGGAATTGGCGGGAGGGGAGGGGAGGGGAAAGGGGACCAAAAAAAACAAAAAAAAAAAAGACACAGAGAGAGAAGGTGAGCGAGCGAGTGAGAGTTGACAGAGAGAAAGAGAAGAGGCAGAGAGGAGTAAGAACGAGCACTAGCGTCAAGGGTCCCCGAAATCTCGACAAATGGCCTGTCGAGTCCTCGTCCACTCCCCAAAATGTACCAACCTTGACCTGGCCTTTTGCCTCGAACTGCTTGCCTGTCTCGCGCAGCAGCGGCCATCCAGCGCGGAGTTGTTTAAAGTGGCCCTGCTCAGAATTGGGACAGCGGACGGTAAACGGTGGTACTGTTGCCGCCCGTACCTGACCTTGACCTTGACCAACATCCATCCGTAACAAGGAGGTCCAAAAAGAAGGGGAAAGAAGAGTGAACACGACTTCCATCCACCACAACCACAACCACCACCAACACCAGTCCGCCGCCGCCGCCACACAAACCACAGAAAATACGCACAGAGGGTGGAACGAACAATCGGCGTTGATTTTATGTGGGCCAATAAAATTTGAACCACACAGATCCAGCTGACATCTTTTTTTGGATTTAACTTCTTCCTATTGTTCGTTGATGTTGGATATTCTTAATTACATTTCATTCTTGTCAGTAGTTCTCGGCCTTGTCTGGTGTCGTGTGTTTTGGGCATCTTTGTTCTTTGTGACCTTTGTGTGTGGTTGTCTGGGGCAGAGCTATTGCAGTGGCGTCGACGTGGTCTTCCTTTGTCCGAATTGTGCTTGTACTCTCCTCTGGAAACCCGATGAGCTGCCTCGGTTTCCATGTCTTTTTTTCCCTTTCCAGCCCGGAATTAAAATCTGTCCCTTCTTTTGCCCCCTCTACTGATTCGCTCTATTCGAGTCTCCCCGAGGAACAAACCGGCTTTGTCGCCTTTTTTACTCTCTGGTGTCTTACCATGCCGTAGACAGCAACCTCGCCGCCGGCTTTTGACCGAAGGAGGCAATGGAACAAGGGATGGATACCTACCAAGAGAAAGGCACGGCACGCACACCGCGCCGTACCACACAATAAAAATCGATTAAGCGGAGCAAACCATAAAAAAATAAAAAAAATTCCGTCGCTTTTCACAGTTCTTCCCAACCGCTAAGACGGCACGGCCAACGGCTGGCTGGCATCGGACCGGCCCCAAACCTTGGGTTGGGTTTGGTTTCTGGGCTGGGGAACTGCCACGCGCGTGCGCTGACCTGTCCGTCCGTTCCCCCCCTTCCCCCGAGAGTCTCCCCTCCCCTCCCGTCCTTTGGCCCCCAAACCGGACTGGCTCAAGCTTTTCGGTCGGGGGGTGTGTGTTGTTGGCACGTACGTTTTTGTTATCGATGTATTAGTGCTTGACGTCCGTTTTGGCAGACGTATGGCGTGTGCCAGACAAATGAATTGCATTTGGCAGGTCAAACACGATTCAGAAATAACAAGCAAGGGCCATGAAGTTCAGCAGCAATTGCAGTAGACGCCCAACGACGCCGACGCTGGCCTTTGACATTTTTTGTGTGTGACAAAATGTATGCTACGCTCCTTTCATCTCATTACTGCCGCTTCGTCTGTTCCCCTCCCATTTTCATGATTGTGCGTCATTATATCCGATGATGGTGGACGGGACAGAAACATGAGAAACAAGATGAGAAAACAATGTGGTGGATGAGCAAGAGAGAAAAAATAGGGGAGGGAACACAAAGCTGAATTTTGTAGCCCTCGCGGTGCCATTCAATAATTTCTGCCAAGGTCGATAACAAACGCAAAAGTGATATCTCTGCCGCCCAGCCCTACCGCTTGCGCGATTTCACATCGTAATAAGTTCGAGGTTTTTGGGTAACATAAGTTTCGGAAATGACACAATGAAAACAAAGATAGGACAATTGACGCAAGAAAAACATTCCGTGGCAATGAATTGTGGACGATAGGATAACGTAGAAGAGCGCATCAAAAAACCAAAAGAGACGACGTGTGCCGTGAGGCAGACCATTCTTAACCCTCTCCGTTCCTTCGGGGAATGACTGTATGAAATGAAACATGCGCAAAGGAAATCGAGATTGGCCATGTGATCGAGGCCTCATGCGGTCTGTAAGCAAGCAAAATACCTCCCACCATTTTCCCCCAGCAAACACCTAAAGCATAAAATCAAGGCGATGCTGGCCCGTTTGGCTGAATGCCGGTGTTCGTATGGAATATCGTCCTCGCCCTTTTCTTTTGTTCCAAAGAAAGCCCTCGAATTGCTTCGTGCTCGCAACAAACAGAGCCGAATCAAGTTCGTCTGTATGCGACCAGGATGATACCACATACAACGCCTTTGTTGCTGCCGCTAATCAGCAGCCCACCAGCAATCGCCAAGTATTAGGTAAGAGTGGAGATTTCTTTGTCGTCTTCGTCTTCGGGAATTCAGAGACCGATTACCTGACCAGCAGATTCGTCCTTCTTGGGCCAGGCGAGGCGGTCGAGACCAGATATCCATATTGGCGGGCTGGGCCAGAGCGACTTTGCGGTTCTGCCGATTTACCTCCTGGGAGGTGGTCTGTTCAACCGTCCCAACATGTTTCTATCAATGTCATGAGGCGCAGGGTTGTCCACCAAATTATTCAGGCTCATGACAGAGCTTGAGGATGCGGCAGGAGTTGATGAATTGCTCTGGCGCTGAATTGCTGCTGCCGCACGTTCGTCGCCTGTGGGCTGCGAAGGAGCCGAAGACGGCTGTACTGGGCTGTGTCTGGCCGGAGGTGCTCTCGGGTCGTATCCACCAGGCCCAGGTGGCTGATAGTTCATGTAACCCGGACTGCTGTGGTTCGAGCTTGATGCTGGAGATCGTCGGCGAGGATCATCTGCCGAATTGGGGTCAGGTGGTGGAGGTCGAAGCTGCTCGTCACCCTCGTCATCCCTTGGACGCCTTCTGCCTCGCTGCGCATCGTAGGGCGAGTAACCGCCTGTCGGCGAGGGCAGGGCCTGTTGTGGGTAATAGCCCCCGTTGCCTGGCTGAGGAGCGTATCCCTGAGCGGGTGGCGGAGGTAGCGAGCCCTGAGGCAGTGGTTGACCGTACGCTCCGTAGAGCGGTGTGCCGGGAGGAATACCACCTTGAAGAGCAGATACCGGAACGAAGGCGGTCGAGCTAGACGAAGACACAGGCTGGAAAATACACTCCTGGTTCATCCTGCTGCAGTTCACGCATTTGCCGCCAGGTGCGCTTTGGTAGCCACTGCAGCGAATCTAGATACTGGTGTTAGCAAGAGAAGACCAAAAACGGCGGATTTTGACCAACCTTTCTTTTGCGGCAGTATCTGCATGCAATGGAAGTTCGCTGTCTCGGAGCTGCTTGTTGCATATTTGGGCCTCCCGGACCGTACTCGTACCTTGGCGGGCCCGGGGGACCGTAGTCGTATCTCGGAGCACCCGGACCAGGCGGGGGGTAGTCGGGATAACGACCCGGTGGCGGAGGACCCTGGCGATTGTAATGGTCCTGGTAGTAGGGGTCATATTGCTGAGGAGGAGGCTGTTGCTGCTGTCTCCTGTAGAAATCATCCCTCGATTCAGGCGGTGGTGGGTAGCCTGGAGATCTCGGATCGCCTCCTTGAGGCTGCAGGGGTGGCAATTGCTGGTGAGCGCCCGGCTGCGGCGGAGGATATCCGTTCACAGAGTTAGGAGAGGCATTGTAGCTGCTGGCACGTGGATCGCCTCGCGGGTCAGGATGCGGCGGGTATGATCTTGCGTAGGCAGGCTGGCCGTATGCGCTGTGAGGATCTTGGATGGACGGGAGAGACACTGGTGCGGCCATGTTTGGTCTTTGATGTCTGTCGTCGTGATATCTAGAATCTTCAGGGGCTCCTACAGGAGGCAGCCGGTGACGAGCTTCGTCTTCTCGCTGTTGGACGGACAAGTCTTCTCTGTGTGTAGTAGAAGGCGGCCCTCGTCCTTGCTCCTCTGCCATGCCTTGGTTGCGGTCAATCCAGCAGGATGCCGCGACTGAAACCTGTCCTTTGGACGCCTTGCGATGTTAAAGTACTGAAAGTGAAGTAGAAAAGGTGGTAGAATGTGCTGAGGTCTTGGCGTCTAGACTGTCGCAACCAAGAAGCTTGCTTTGATGATGGCAAGCGCGTAGGCTAACCGTCAAAGCCCACTATCAGAAAAACTCGGCGGGCAGGCGCAGGAAGGTCAAGAATCATGACCAAGCAAAGCGTGGCGAAGAATTGGCGCAGTCAGCGAGTTGGCGATTTCGGGTTGTCCGTACACAGTCTGTCGTGCGAAGAAAGTCGAACGTCAAGAGAGTGGTGTGCCGTGTAAGCCGTCAGACTGCGCAGGCGCAAAAAATAATAATAAGCGGAGCGGCGCGGCGCGCGATGCAGTGCGGCAACAAAAGAGAGAGCGTGCAGCTTTGACTTTGAGCACGGCGCAACTGGAATGATTAATCTTAAAAGAGGCCGAAATCGATAATAATCCGACTTTCTTGGGCGACGACGAATGACGCAAAGGCGGGCGACAAGTGGGACAGGAGTTGGAAGCTGCTGCTGTCGAGGAATGGAGGTGAGCTCGGGTCGGCGACAGTCAGTCACAAATGCCGATGCTGCGGTTGGCGCGCGATAGAAGGCGGCGCGGTGATGACGAGTGCTTTCGTCGGATTGTCCCCTTCGCCGCGGGGAGCAAGAGACTGCGTCGCTGTCGTTGTCGTTGGTGATGTTGGGTAATTGTGGCTGCGATGAACGCTGAAGGACAAAATGTTGGTCAGTCGGCAGGTAGGTAATGTATGGTCAGGTGAGGATGACCAGGTTGGGAGGAAAGGTAGAAGCAGAGGTCGGAAGTAAAAGCCAGACAAGGCAGGCAAGGCGGGTAATGTAATGTTAAAGGTCGGTCGGTAGGTGCCAGGCCAGGTGCCAGGTAAGGTAAGGTAAGGGTATTGGCAGTGGGGAGAGAGAGAGTGAGAGAGAGAGAGAGACGGAGTACTGGGAGGGGGGGGCGTGTGGAAGAGACAGACTGGAGAGAGGGGAAGGATTGCGCCAAAAAGATGGGAAGATGTAAGAAGAGAGCAGCGGCAGCAACTTCGCACTAAGAAGTACGGCTAGGTAGGCGAGCCCAGTATTCGTACTTGGAAGGGTTGCCGTGCGGTGCGGTACGGAGCGGTACTAGGAAGGTACGGACGGCACTGGGCCAGGGACGGTAAGGTACCCAGGACAGGACAGAGACCAGCGACCAGGAGGCCAGGACAGACCGGGAGAAGAAGAAGAAGAAGAACAGGGCCAGGGTAGGGCAGGGTAGGTAGACGTGCGCGCGGTGTGTGGCTCCGGCCCAGGGGGGTGGATAAGTTGTAAGGGTGCGATGCGGTGCGGTCCAGTGCGGACGGGGGTGTAGGGGTCAGGTACGTTAGCTTACCCAGGTAGGTTGGAGGAGCCAGGCAGGCGGAGGCGGCAGCGGCAGGCTGGCCCCAAAAGAAGGAGAGGGAGCGGCGGCGGCGGCGGCGGCGGCAGCGGCAGCAGGGCAGCAGCAGGCAGTGGACACACGCCGTGGCTGCTGTGGCAGGAGCCGTGGAAGCACGCCCAAAGGCCCAGATGCGCGGTGAGTCGAGTGTGTGCGGAAGATTCCTACCACCACAACCATCCATCATCAGCTCAAAGTGCTACATACATTGCGGTGCGCAGCAGAAAGTGCAGTAAGTGGTCGATGTGTGCCAGAGCATTAGGTAAGGCAGCGAGGGTAAGGTGAAGAGACACCATGGGACTGGCAACAACCCAACGACATACCTCTCGTATGGACACTCTAGATGAGCGCGTCCTTGCTGGCCTGTGGTTAACCAGGTAGTGAGTGGACTGGCGATAAACAACAAACGGAAGTTGCCAGTTGGCAGAATCGTAGACCAAGATGAGACGAGTTGTTGTGGTCGAGGCCAGGAGAGATGCCGTCCAAAACAAGAGATGGATGATAAGAAGAGCGAGCGTGCGTGCGTGCGACAGGCGTCGTGAGGTAAGATAGGCAAGAGTGATGAAGCGTGTCGATGATGCAGGAGGTGCAGGAGTTGAAGTAGGTAGGCAGGCTGCCTGGGCAGGTAAAAACGACTTGTTGCGCAGTCCCAGCCTCAAGGTCCAGGTCTCAATCAAGGTGCGTGCGAAAAGTAGGTGAGATGAAGTCGGCAGGGTGCTGGGTAGGTAAGGTAGGTAGGTACCTGACAAGTGTTAGGTAGGGTATCATCTGTGCCTTTGCTGCAGCACGTACCTTATTTTACCGTGTGTGCGCAGCAATTAAGGCAAGGTAGCAAGGAGGTAGGTAATAAGGGAAGAAGAGCCTTGAGGTCCCGTCGATGAAAAAAGAAGGGCGGGATAATACACGGGAATGCGGCCGGGGAAAGGCGGCGATGGACGGCAAGGCAAGGCAAGGCACAGAACGCACATCCATTGAATAGTCCAAACGCTCCCTACCCTACCTTACCCTGTCTACACCTTCCTCACCCTTTTTTTTTCTTTTTTTTTTCTTCTCTTCTTTCCATCGAGGTTCCTTACTGCATTTGCATGGTACAAGTGCCTGCCTGCATCCAAAAGGTTAGGAAAGGTGAAGGTGAGGGTTGAGGAAGGCGCAACGGTGTGGACACCACGGTCTCGCTCGTCAAGAAAGGTACGATACCTTCCTTACCCTACCTGGGAAGTGGTAGCCCAGGTAAAGCAGGTAAGGTAGGGGAAGGTCCAAAAAGCAGGGAAGGTCCAGGTCCAGGTCCAAGCTGCAGTCCGAGGTGCGTGCCTGCCTTTTTACATCCTGTACCCAGTACCACCTTTACCGACTCCCATCACCAGTGCAACAGTACAGGAGCAATGTGCAGCAGGTCGCAACAGCAGAAGCAGAAGCACCATCGCATCTTGCCTCCAACTCTACTGTACCTTAGGCCCTGCGTCCGCACCCGCATCCGCACACGCTGCAAGCACCTGCAGGCTGGGCCAGCTGGAGCTGCGAGTTCCTACCTACCTACTATGCAGTACACTGCACTCACTACACCACACGGTAAGGTGAGGTATTCATTCGTACGGGCACCTTCCTTACTGCCATAGTACCTAAGGTAACGAAACGACCTTTACAACCTGAGGTGGGCAAAGTACCTACCTACCTACCTCTTACCCGTTCTCTCCTTCACACACCCCCTCCCCCTTCCCCCGGCCGCCAGGGTCACACGCCCCCTAGTCGACATCACGGTGCATCCCATCTCATCCCATCCCATCCATCCTCACTTAACCTGGAAAGTGTGGATGGTGCAAGTGCGTGGTGGAGAGCGGGAATGACAGAGCGGGCGGATGATGTCGCGCCGCCCAATGGGTGACTTTCTTGAAGGCGGGAGTATCCCCCCTCCCTTCCACCCTTTCCCCCTTCCCCCTTAGGGGCTCCCGTCCTTGGGTTCGGTTCCCATGAGACGGGCTCACTTCCAACTTCCAACAGGTAGCACACTCCGTTGGCACTTGCCCCCGCGAACCACTCACGATCCAGAACCCATCACCGGCCCAAACGGCCTGGCATTAGCACTCCTCCGTCGCTGCACTTCGGTTTGCATCGCGCAGTGCAGCCGCCCAGCCCTCTTCTTGAAATGCCCTTCGCACCAACAACAGCAGAGCCACGGCCAACCCCGTGTTGAAACTTCATCCAACAACGGAACTTAGTCACACCCTCTCGTCCACAGTGTGTGTTGCCCAAGGGAACCCGCAACACCACAACCGGCCATACACAGCCAGCCATATCGTACCCGACCCCGTGCTACACAGAGACTGTATTCCCGAGGTCAATGTCTTTTTTCACCAAAATGTCGGTCGTAATATGGGCAAGCATCGAGGCGAACCAGCCCGCAACCCAGCTGCCTTCGTTGGCTCCCTTGACCGGCCCGTCTGCCTTCTTTCTGCCGCCTCCCTTGCTCGGTAGCTTGCCATGCACCGTGGCACTCTCGACATGGTACCGATCCATTATACCCTTCAAACGAGCCGCCTTCCAAAGACGTCGGTGGCCAAGTCATCATTTGGATGGCAAGGTCGTACAAACCTCTTGGCCATGACAGATGAGCCGTCCAAGGGCGTGTGTATTATGTGTGCCCGCGCGAGGGGCCAACAAAGGGATTGAAAGGGTACTTCCGTCGCTTTGCAATGTTTTCTGCCGGCTAGGTGTGAAAGGACCGAGATAGGTCTAATCCGCAATTGTTCACCTTGCGGCGACCTCCGTAAAAGAGTCGCAAATCCTACACGTAAGTGGTGGGAAGCACCTGACGGGGTGGGGAGCCGACCCGGGTTTGCTGTTGGGACTTGGAACTTGGAACTTTGGGGCGTCGTGTTGGTTCCAGCTTCCGTATGCCATCCCGTCCATCGCCTTACTAGATCGACAAGGTCTGCTTCCAATCCCTTCTGGTCCGACTGGCGACCCCCTCGCACCCTCCTCCTCCTTCTTTTTCACCTTCTACCTCGCACGCCGAGGTAGCAAGTTTTCTTTGCTGCAGACCCTAAGATTTTGCGGGCCGTTGGCGGTGGTCGCCGGCGTCGTTGCTGCTGCCGCCCCGTGCTCGGGTTTGCCCGCTGATTTTTGGCCGCCGTTGTGCCAATCCTGGGTAGTAGTTCCCCCAAGCATCGCCATTCCCTGAACAGGCGGACAATGAATGACTCTCGACATTGCTTGGTCTCAGCGCGCACCGGATCGTTGGATTCGGACGACCTCGTGACAAAGAGAGACTAGGGTCCGGGGACGCGGCAATAATGCAGAAAGGAATAAGAACAAAGGACCTCCGCAGGTACCTGCGGCTGGACGGCTGGCTTGGGGAACGGTTTTGGGATGGGCCCCGAGCTATTGGATGTGTCACTTTCCAGCCAAGCCATTACGGGATAAAGAGTCAAAATCACTGTCGACGGGCGGCTGAGAATGGAGGCGGCCTGGGTCCATTTTAGACCCGCGTCGCTCGTCGTTGGCGGCTGAATGGTGGTTCAATCTTGTCCAAAGTGACGTGGGCGCCTGTCTGCTCGACGCATCTTGGGGAAATCGGACGTGTGCCCGTCCGTCTGAGCCCACTTGTTGCTGCGGATTGCTGTGCCGCGTTCACGCAGGTGATGTTGGTGCATGTGTCAATTTTAGGACATGGTGTTGAAATGAGGAGCGTAACCCGCACGGAGTCCGACGATGGCTGTTGGAATAGTGATGGTGATGGTGCCCTGGACGCAGCAGAGAGCGGCGCCGGGACGGGAGGACGGCTCATGGGCGACCCCGCTGGTTGGCTTGTTGGTCAGTACGGACATCGCTGGATACACCCACAGCATCTTACAGCCACCTAGGGCGATGAACCCTTCATGGCGTGTTCACAAGTGCATCATTGGACTCGTAGGAGTCTCGCGGCAGGTCTTCTCCCGTGGTTTGTCTCTTTTGCCCGCCATCCAACGCTGTTGCTGCGAGCCGGCCCCCTCATCTCACCCCCCTGCTCGTGTGGCCTGTCCTGCCCTGTCCCGTCGGGCCCTGGCAAGGCAAGGTAGAGAGTGCCTTAGGTACGGCCCTGGCCGGTGTCGTCTGTGGGTGAGGTGTGTGGTGCGGTGCAATAATGTGGTGGAAGTTGTGGAGTGAGGTACCAATCAGGGTAAACGTGCGCCTTGGCTGGACTGGCCGCGCCTAATCCCGTGTCTGAATCCACCAGCCCGGGCGGTGGTCGCAGATCTGGCCGCAGGCAAGCCAAACAGTGTGTTGGAACTTGGGTAGTTGGGGGCGGCCACCACCGCCTGCTGTCTGAAGCATCGCATTGCCTCGCCGCAAGTCAGAACAAGACGCAGCGTTGCCTTGGGGTCGTGGCTTGTTGCCGTCCTCGTCAATGATCATTGGGGCTGCTGGTGGCGTCTCTCTCTGTCGCTTCGACACAAATTCGTTCGCCATCTCGATTGCCTGGCGAAAATAAAGGGTTAAGACCGGACTGCGCAATACAACGCGACGCGACGCGACAAGAGTTAAGTTTTCGTGGTGTCTGCAGGGATGAACATGGGCCGTTGCTCTTTCTCATCACTTCCTGAGCTGATCTTTGTGAGCACCGTCTCTACACTGGCGACATGTATTTCCATCCTTTGCCGATGTGTCTCAAAGCGGGACGTCCCTTCTCACACAGTCCCGTCTGGCCTCTGTGTTCCTCGATCTCTGTACACCCACGCTTCAATCACTGCCGATCCCACCACCAATCATGAGTGTGTATCATAAGACCTTTCAAGTCCATATTGGGTTGGGAGGTGGAGTGAAGAAGGCGAGGCTTCGCAATGGTTGAACCACGTTTCATGACATATGTCATTGCTTGATGGAACCTGGCGAAGTCCAGGCCCTGGAGCCAACTCGTGTCGAAGCCACTACAAAAGTAGGTAGTTCGGCTGGGAAATAGCCAATATCGGCCCGAGCGAGCCAGAGAAAATCAGGCAAAGCCTACCTAAGTCAGGTCAGATCGGTTCGGGCAACAAGCAGAACGGCTGCCCAAATCTGACGGGTAGCCCGCAGGGCACACGCGGGTGTGCAAACTCTGTTGTTCACTTGTGTCCGTGTCTCTCTGCACTGCGGATCTTGCCGCCGACGTCAAACGGTCGCGAGATTTTTGCCGTCATGGCCGGGATCCCGCTGTCTCCAAGTCCGTGAGCTCCGCCGTGGTAGCAAGAACGGATGGCGGTAATGCGGAGATGAAGGCTGAAAAGCCCCAGCCCGAGAATAAGGGAAGAACCCAGAAAACAGAGTGCGCAGTCAAACCAAGCCCGCCGATGTTGAACAAATTTCGGCGCGCACCTGCAGCGTTAAAACTCGTCGCAGAAAATCGTGAAGAGACGGGAATGCTGCAGAAGCAGGCTCGCGGTTCTGCCTGCGGTGAGTACAGCTCACAGCGGTATGCTTGGATGTGTCTCAAGATGATGGCAGCGGGCGGTGAAGGCAACAGGGAACCATGTACTGCGTAGTATGTCTGTGGGTGTGGACATGCAAGATGCGTGCCAGAGCAATGTACCGTTTGTACTCCTTGGTGCACATACGCCGAAGGTACTTCCATGTTGACCTTTTTCTTGCCTGCGTATCGCCAGTCCCGGGCCTGCGCGTCCCAGTCAGCAGCAACGCCCCCTTGCCCGATTTCGAGCTGCGTCACAGGGCGCCGTGGTCCTGTGATGTCGACCACCTGCGCCTCGCCGCCATTCGCTTGTTGGTGGATAGTGGAAGTATGGATCACCGGGTCTCGATCCGAGCACACCCAGTCCACTCAGATGAGTTGAGTACGCTGAGGAATTGATGCGTAAGATGGGGTGCATCTCCGACGCACGCTGTCAAAACGGGGGTGTCATTTGTGGTCATTCCAGGCCTAGGCCTTTCAATCCCCGATCCCAAACACCCAAGCAGGTCTAATCGCTCAAATCTAAGGGCTCAAGTTTTAGTCTGGTCTTGTCCTGGTCAGCCCAGAGCTCCTCCACACCCACCGGGGCGGGAAATCTGCGATGATCGGGTTTCAGAAACTCCAGACGACGTCTTTCGTCAACTCCTTCAAGGCTGGTGAAAATGGAACATCTGGGGTCCTGGAGATACGAGGTTTCCAGGAGCAACCTTCTTGTAAAGAGTTTCCAATATCCCTCATATTCCTGTGATTAGAAAGGGCAGCCCTGCTTGCTTCCACTCCATGCCGGGCTACGCCGTCCTGCTGACCGCATGTGGCTTAACTCAATTTCCCGGCAACACAAGGTCGCGCGATGGGCCAACGTTCGACAGTGGTGGGACGGGAACCGTTGTGTCAACCATTACATAGATCGAGGTTTGTGTGGCGGTCGAGGTAACTGCCCCATGGTGCCATTTCAGGTGGTTGGCGCCCGAAGAGGATTTTTTCAACCTCAAAACCTTGGAAAGTGGTCAATGCTGATTCATAATGATGAGTGCTCGGATCAGCTCGCCAAATTGATGTCAAATCGAGGCTAATTATGGCCAATATCGTCGTCTTCGAGTCGTCTTCGAGAAAAGCCATACTGCATGACGAGGCTAATTCCAGTGTTAGGGATTTCGGGCGGTTTGGAGAGGTGGACAAGGATAACAGTTGGAGTGGGTTTGATTGAGTATCGACTCGGGGATGATGTCTTGCTTTGGCGGGGGTTCTCCTTTTTTGGGTCCCTTTTGACAGCAAACGATCCGCACCCGTTCGTGTCTTTGCCTGCGTCTTCTTCTCGCCCGATTTCGATGTTGTGGTATGCCTGGTATGCTGTGTGCGATGAGCAGGTGAAGCAGGCATTAGCCTGCTCCTCCAGGCAAGCGGTCTTTTCTTCCTTCACGTCGCCTTATTCTCCGCTTGTTATATGCCCCAGTGAACTGTTGTTTAATTCAGACCATTCAATTGAATTGTGCGTCGTTTGTCGTTGTGTTGGCTCTGGTCTGATTTCGGGGTTGTCGCTCTGCTCAATGCTTCTTCTGCGCTGCACGGCTGCGGTGGACACGGTGGCTGGAATAAATTGACGGATCAGGAGGCTCAGCCATCAGCAAAATCCCAGGGGTCGACAACGGCTGGGGCTTTCTCTTCCGCAGCACCCAATGCGACTCGGGTACCCTCTCCTGAGTCTTATCCTCGTGCCTGGCCCCATGTTGCTTCCAAACCGCGTGCGGATGGGGCCTTGTTTTCCCATCAGCCCTTCCCGGTCCCTGTTCTGCTGCCCTGGCTTGTTGACGGCCGCTTTGTAGGTCGCCTGGGATGGGATGGCCTAAGACTGGGACAGCCCACAGGAACCGGCGGCAATCTGACGTTGACAAGGACAGCCGCTCTTGCCCCAACTGTGGGGTAGGGATAGTGGGTGGAACCGGTCGACGGGGAATGGGCCTGGTACACGAGGTGTAACTCTGAAGGCCGACACAGGTATTCTTCCGATGAAAGTCGTGCAGGAGATGCTGTGAGCCGTGGTGCCATACCATCTTCACACACCAACAAGAGTTGTAAGTCAATATTGCAGGCAGCACACCGCAGCTCGTTCGCGTAGCTCCGAGGGCCCGATCGTCGTCCGAGATGGCGCACCATACAGAGTTGTCGCATGAGAGCACGGTGCCCTGTGTTACGACGGCATGGTTGAGGCTGGGGTGAAGCTCATCCTCGTTGTATAAAACAATTTCCTTGGGCGGGCTCGAAAGTGTTAGTCTGCAGAAGGCCCAGGAAACAGCCATTTACGCTCGCAGAAAGGACAAGGCTTTGCGCATGATACCTTGCATGACGGTGGGCGGTGGGCGAGGAAATGCCCGATTCCGTCCGCCCACGAACCATTGTTTGTTGCCGCAAGCCCAGGTGCTAGTACAGGGCCCTGCACGCTCCAAGCATTGCATGCCGTCGCTATGAAGGGTGACAGAGAGATTGGTGCCAGCTAAATTCTGGCTTAATGCGGAGGAAGACCCATGATATCGCACCATCATTGTGACTAGACGCGCAGGCAGTTGACCCCAGTGGTAGTCGAAGGTCCTCGTCCCGGCTCCAACGCCGTTCATCTTCCATCAACTCGCTGAGCTCAGCCGAGCAAGACCTCGTGCTCGCCTGAGATTTTGAGTCGGCGTTGGATACGAGCCAATGATGGGCTCTATCCGGGAGGACGCAGGCTAGCTGTGAACATGGGTATGCCAGGGCGGCAAGGTACGGTGTGGCCCTGGCGCATGTCGACTTGCAGATTCCCTTCCCGCCCGCGCCCGCGGCTCACCACCGAGTTTCCCATGTCCCCGTACACACATGGCTGTCAAGGCCGGGTGATCCACGAGTAACCGTTGTCCCGCTAAAGATTGAGTCGTGCTGAATCTGAGGAAGGCCAGATGGGATCTCGTGGAACTCCACGACGTTGCCGTGGCCCCCAACGGAAATCTATTTTCCTTCTTCCCTCTGTTTTCCATGATGACCGAGACATTCAACATGTCACAATCGGCCGGGTGTGGCAGAGCACTTTTCCATGCACGCGATGCAACGGCGGCAGACTTTGTCGGTCATAACCAACGGCAGAGGGATGCGGTGTTCCCCCAGGATCCAGAGCTGGATGATGTCTCTGTGTCCCATCACATTTGCGGCATGGCACAGGCAGCACCCCAGCACTCCATCACATTCGGAGTAGCCACCATAGCGGAACTGCAAGCACAGGTTGGTCAACGAACTTTGTTTGACCAAACAGACGAAATCCATGCGACGTTGAAAGTATGGCGTGGTGCATGATACAACGGCGGGGTTGAAGGGCGCAGGAGGCAGATGGGACGGGCGGGAACTCCCAGAGGAGTGCCATGTGCTGCTGTGGTGCCGGCCGCTGATCAGCCGGTTCAAGACGTGCGAGACCACCAATACAGGACAAGGCGCGTCAACGACTCGTCGCGTTCACAAGTTGGCCCCAGGGACACGCCTGTTGATGGTGTTCCTGGTTGACTTGACAGAGTTAAAAGACTCGGTCGCGTGAGGTGGAGAGCAGAGTCAGTGCGGTGGTGTGTCTGCTAATCGAACTGCGCCCGTCAGACGGCGGCGATGTCGTGGGTGTTGAATTCGCGACACGGTCTTTCGGGTATCGTCCGAGCCGAGGAGGGTTTGGCCGCTAGCTGACGCAACGAGAAGCTGAAGATTTGGAAAGGCACTTTGATGTGTCTGCACCATGGTGAACGATGAACACGCGGCTCGGCCGATGATGCGAACGTGAAGTGGGCTGCGGAAAAGTTCACCAGTCCTGGCAGCAGGTAGGCGATTCACCTATCTGCGAAGGAGCTTCTTTCCCTTCCATTGCTAGAATCCATCGCTACCTTAGGTTCCCTTCAGATTGTTGGCAGGAAGGAGAGACGGCCGGTGCCTGGACCTGGAGGAAGGAAGGACTGTCCCATCCTCAGCGCCTGCCTTCATCTGACCCGGCACTCCGTACCTAAACTTGTTGCTGCGCAGACCGACGGGAAGGCAGGACCCTCCCTGCCTCGATACCTGCCCAAGATGACCAGTCTCTCCCTGCACCGCAATTCGTCTCCGTGTCCCATGGATCTCCATCCGCATCTCCAACCTCCCTCCCATCTCTGCATCTAACCACTCCCTCCGCCTCCGGGTCTCCCATCCCGCCCGACGCCAAATTTTGCTCACTTCTTGACCGGAGCCCCCCGGCCATCCGTGACCAAGGCACGATCGTCGCTTCCGCACTCCTCGAGTTCCCCGCCTCTTCGCTGCCGTTACCTTCGTCTTGGATTGCGTTCCATCTTTCCGGGATATCCATCTTCGACTTTGCCTTTGTTCAACTAACCTTGACCCTGACAAACGTTACTCGCGTCCTCTCTCAACTTCCCCGATCCTCACGCTACGTCTAGTACGTCTTTCGCTCCGCCTCCGTCTCGCTCCGCTTGCCACACTGCAGCCCGTCCTCGCCGAGTGTTTTCCTCCACCGTCGCAAATACGACACTCCCACTTCTTCAGACGCCCCTCACTTCTCCGGTTGTGGCTCCGCACATCTGGCCCCTCCCGAAAACGCAAACTCCCACGCGGTCCTGAAGCCCCAAATCTGGGTCGACCGAGGCATTCCGGTACCGCTGGTGATTGGTCACTGATGCTACCCCCCCTCCCATCTTGGAGCTCGGCTGTGACGAGTTCTTTGGATGCGAAGCCGACAGACGTCCATGATCCAACAAAACACCACGACCAGGGGATTGGCTCCGCTGGATGCGGGAGCAAATCGACGCACGTTCTTGCCATTCTGCCCGCCCATCCATGATCATGATCCATCAATCAATCACCTCAACTGCTCCTAGTCAGCTCGCCAGCCAGCCGTATCCGACATGACTTGCCCGGCTCCATACCGGCGCCAAATTTTCAACCAGTACCAACGTGCCCTTCACCAACAACTCTCTTGGCCAGTCATACCGATGCCATGGTGTGCTGTGCCCTGGACTCAGCCCGACGCCGTGCTAGTGGCGCACTCCAGTTCCCCTCTCGTCATCCCTTCTCTCTATCACCGCGAACCGAGCTGATGGAACGCCGACGAGCCGTCTACTAGCTACCGGGTGAAGACCCGCATCTCTCGATGTTCGAACCAGCAACCACTGCACCAGCCCGCCGTCCTGCGCAATGAGCCCTTCACTCGTCCCATCTCCGCCCACCCAAGCAAACCACCAAACCACGCCAGCAAGCACTAGGCCAGCTCCCGTCCACCAACTTGCTAACGATCTGCGACGATCAAGAGTTTACTAGGTGCGTATTAACATCATACCCTGCAGAGCGCGAAACAGAACACCCGCTCGTGCCGCTGCCGCTCCCTCCACAGACCTAAAGCTTTCGCAGAATCCTTTTCTCAATTTTTGTCAGAAGAAACCGATTGCAACGGGGAAGCGCACCAGTGACGGACTCGGTCCACTCTGCGTCATCAGAATGCGACAGGCGACATGATTTTACGGTCAATATTGGCGAGGATGGAGCATCCATAGATGGTACAGACTTTGGTCAAGATTGCCTTTGTTCTCTCTCCCTCTATCCACACACACCAGCCAGAGATCACTTGACTGATTTACCTGTCCCATGTGCGCCCCATCGGCTGGCAAACATGGGCCATTCAACGCCCGCCCACACCCAATGGCGGCGAGATGTCCACCGCCCCTGGGCTTTAGAGGCTTGTGCTGACAGCAGCGTCGGGCCATGGGCGACTAAGGCAGTCCCAATCGCCTGTCAGACTTTCTTTTTCCGTCCTTAGCGGTCCATACTGGCGGGGGGGGGGGGGNCCCCCCCCCCCCCCCCAAGTTCCACCGGGCTCATGGATTCCCTTGGTGTTTGCCAGGCCGGCGACCCTAAGTAGTCTTGTACCCGGTACTTCCACAATACTCGTACCGAGCTCATGGGTCGGACAGAGACAGCCCCGCCCCCCTTTGTCTCGCGTCGCTTGACGCCGCTCTGGACACTCCTTGTTTGGTTCGAGTGGCGCGTATGAATTGCGCCCTCAGAGGAGTTTGGATTCAAGCCGCCTTGGGAGCTCTGCTTGCGAATGATCTCATGGAGAAGAGGTTGAGAGACAATTGCGACGGTGTACCAGTAAGGATTCTGACGACGAGTGCTGACATGGGTTGATCGCTCTCCCCTAATCCCAGTCACACGCTAAGGCAAAAGGACAGGGGGCTGGCGCAAGGACCGGGGCCTGCCGACCATGCAACGCCGCGCCGCCCGCTCCCTAATGGGTACTCCCGTTTCTGCCGTTTCGTCGTACATATCCCGCATATCCATCTCCCTCGCCAACGCGAATGGCCCTATGACAATCTACTTCGCCGCGGGATCAACGCCTCCATTCCTACGCACCACTACAGTCAGGGCACCGAAGGTCCATGACGGTGCAGCGAGACCACCTCTGCTGAACTTGCATCCGCAAACTAACCAATTCCGCTATCAGCTGCAGTGTCATACCATTTGTTGTGGCTCCAGAACAAGAATTCAAATAAATGACACAGCACTCAGCTTGACCGCTTGATATGGGACGCCACTCAAGACTGGGGCTCCATTCTGTTGCATTTTCCCAAAGCGACTGATTGAGTCTATTTCTATCGCTCGCGTCTAAAGCGCGATTCAGGTCGAAAAAAATCGGACTTCAGGGAACCTCAGCTTCGTCATTAATCAATTATCGAGGAGATGTTTTGGATACTAGGCGCAAATTCCAAGATTGAGCCTCAAATTGCGAATCGCGTAGCCGATCTCGATTCGGGCGTCGTGAAATGGACCAAGCAGTCCCAGCCCTTTCCAGGACATCCTCAATTATTCCAAACATTCAGACACGGCAACCCCGCACTGCTACTCCCCGTGGCTGGTGAACAGAGTAGCTTGGACTGATTGGACCTTTCTGCTGGGGCTCCAATGTGTGAATCGGAAGTCATGGTTCATCTGGTTGGCCGAGGCGCATGAGTTCAGGCGTTGAAAAGGGCCGTGTTGTCGGGCTTCCCCACAGTCTAACCACGAGGGGGAGTCCAGCAAGCTTTCTGAGGCCTGTGTTAATCTTCAACCGCCTGTGGACTCATACACACAGAACCAGACAGACAGCTCAAGGGATCTCAGCTCGTGTCCACGACATTTTACTGACGCCCCTCACCAGGTTGACTCTTGCGTGTGTCAGGGGAAAGCTTCTTGGCCGAGGGTTCATATGGACGGTAACATGCGTCAAATAGATCCTGGCTGGCCGACATCTTCTTGTGCATGCTGCTTATAAGCCGCAGCATTCTGTAGACTTTGAGGTAAATTTCACCGCTTTCATCGATGCCCCGCGCCAGACAGCCTCTCTTTTGACACAATGATACGGCATCATTCTGTCTGCGAGTGAACACAGCAGATGTCAGCGTAGCGTGTTTTCCGGTAGATGCAATAAGTCACTGATCGTAAAGTAAGGTTGTTAGGAAACAACACGAGCTCTCTGGGGTTGGCGATCAGGGGAAAGCACTCCACCAGATGAGGACGTGCGCTCAATCCAACTATTAGCGATAAGGTTGCCATCTGATGGCGAGGAACCTCTCAGCTGCGGCACGACATCTCTCTGCCACAAAAGTTCGAATCTCGAACCATAAGGGCAAGCTACCAGTTGGATCATGACTTCCGATTCTGCACGAGCCTTGGGCTTCTTGGGAGGCGTATGAAATTGCGATGGATTGTATGCCGAGTCACCCATCCGAGAGAGCCTGCTCTTGTCTCGTGGTTAACTTTAGGCTCTTTGCATCTCTATCGCGACCTTTACATAGTTGCAGATCGGGTTGGAGTGTCCAACGACCTCGAACGCGGGCAGCATACCTTGGGTTGATGCGACAACGAAGCGCTATCAGTAATAGGGGTCATATGCAACAGATAGGGGTCCTATTGGCTACGGGACACCCCAAAAATGCAGTCGGATGGGAGGTTTATGGCGTATGGAAATCATCGATCATGCCGTTCGCAACGAAGCTGGCGGCGAAAGGTCCTGTTGCGTCGCGCCAGTACTATCCTGTCAAGCAGACACTTCAGCCATCCCGGGCCACTGCAAGGCGCCGTGGAACAGAAACCTCCCCGTTCTCTTCCATCCTTTCGCTTATGTTCTTCCTTATATTGCTGCGTTTGCAACGATGAAGCTGTGCCTGTGGGCCTGTGGCAACGACGCCGAACATGCCTCTTAAGATGCCAAGATGAGTTCTGGTTTGGCAACGCAGGCTAAGTCTGCGCACCTGGTAATGCGAGAAGATCCGACCAAAACCGAAATTTATGACCAAGGAGAAATCAAGAAAAAGGCACGGACGGGCCAACCCTCGTCAGCGATTTCGTCCGGGAAACACGAACGGATGATGGTCCCTGGCTCTCAACGAAACGAACCAGTCCCCTGAGCGGCAAGAGTGCAGCCATGACCTTCTGTGAAAATCAGAGTTGGAGCGGACGCTGTGTTGAGATGAATCAAACACTCACTCCACTGCCGCCGCAGCAGACAACCTCATAATACTACTACTATTGCTGCGATGCAGGTTAGCTGCACGCCCGCCATCCATTGGCTCGGGCTGACGGATTGAACTTTCAAATCATTCCGCAATCGATGTGGCTTGCTTTGTGACTAGACAGATTGAGAGTTGGTCCGGCTGGGTGTCGGAAGAGGTTCAACTTGACAGCCATCTTTCTGCTTTTTATCGACTGTGCTCTGCATATCTCACCTCAGCCTAAATAGCAAATCTCCGTCGGCCACAACAAAAGTCAACGCCTCGAAAAGCAACATCGAGACTCGAGATTGAAATGCCGGCATTCAACATGGGGCTGTAAAAAATTGACTGGGGCAGGTCAAGGGGATCTCATCAAGCAAGCCATCTCCAGGTTAAGAAGGACCCTACCTTACAAGCCCATCAACGTGGCACAAAGATCTGGCGCCATCTTCCCTGGACGGCAGGACGGTAATTACGATGTACTTTGCGCGGTACCTCACTCTACCTGGCCGACGGCTACCTGGGCAGACGGGGACGACGGGACGGGGTGGTGGTGGTTTGGGTTGAAATGATTGGATGATGGAGCGGACATTGAGTTAGGGAGGGTCACGTGACCGCAGGCGTATGCATGCAGCCGCCTCTGGCCCGTCGCTCCCGCGCAGGTCCCCAATTTTACCTTCGATTCCCTTGTTCTGGCACTCCACGGCGGGCCACTGGAAAAAGGAGACGAGAGCCCGCTTGCCCCGATCAAGACCACACCTTGGGATCACGGACCTCTTCTCAGACAACCTCCATCCCAGCCTACTCGCCACCTACCTGCCTGGTCCTTGCCAGAGCCTGCTTCTCTCACCTCGCGCCTTGAAGTTGGATTGGATGCATCTCGGTAACATGGTAGGCGACTGGCAAGTACCGCACGACGCCAGTAAGGGAGGGAAGGGATCGATGGATGGATGGGGGCCAATGTGACTGCGGTCGCCCCCCTCAACGCTGCTCTCGCCTTGTCACCGACTTTCAACCATCCGTCTCTGATCTGTCGTCTCTGATTACCGGTCCCCGTCAACCAGGTGTGGTGAGCAGAGGTGTGCCTTTGCTGTACATACGGACGCTACTGGCAATGTGGGCTCAGAGGAATGGATGCATGGGTGAGCGGATGGATTCAAGGGAGGCGGCCCTCGTCCTCACACCCTCGAAATGGATCAATCCGACCATGCGGCGAATTCAGACTGAACAAGCAAAGGAACGACACGGGCGACGACGGCGACAGCTTTTGTGACGTGTCAACCGCTCCGAAGACGTGAACACGGACGCAGCCAGCCTTGCAAAACCGCACGTCCCTGTCGCAGCGTGACCACACCATCCCTTTGCAATGAGAAAAGCTGCCCGTCCCTCATCTTCAGGCTCTGGGCGTCACGGCAGGCTGAGGTTGGAAGTCTGTCTGGTACGGATGCCTTGCCTGGGTACGCGACACGAGCAGACAGAGCTGGGAGAAAAAGTGACTTTGTGATACAGTGCGACAAGCTTCTTGTCACACATGCCATGGTGCCACGGTTTGACAGCCCGGCTGACCTGGCACGCCTGGCGGAATCGAACCAGTAGGGAAATTGCGGCTTTGTTGAGTCAGGGCCACCGGTGGACTTTCATGATGGAGCAGCCTCAACAGCTCCGTTCAATGAATATCAGACGGGGAGAGAAGGCCAGGCGACTGGAGTCAGTCATGGTTCATGGGTGAGGCCTATCTGCCACTTGAGTGCTAAAGACAATTGTCATCTACAACAGAATCATCTTGTTATGGTACACGAGCTACTTGGCCTACATTTCATCCAGTGACACGTTTGTGGCCGACACGATTCTGGAGAGTTGTAACCGAAACGCCGCCGACAATCACCAATCGAAGACGCACTCAAGTACGCACAGCATGCCACCCTACGCAGCATACTACATGTCGCGTTGGCTTGCTTTGGGCCTAAGAATCTGCCCACACGAAATGTCCATCGGTAGGCAGCGTTTAGGCAATAGCATGCCGCCGGCGTTTGCGTGGCGCCGACAGAACCGCTGTGTACCTCCGAGATGGAGATGCAGATGCATACGGAGTACCTAGCTAACGACTGAGAGCTATGCACCCGCGTCTCTAGTCACATCAACCGTCTTCCACGGGACGTCGGCGGCATGCAGGCAGGACGGGTGGAGAGTGGAGAGACTCACCCGCAGTCAGGGCAAGCTCAGAACGGTGCCATGCCATGACAGCGCCCAGCGGAGGACAGGACAGCCGGCCGAACACGCTAGGACCCATGCCGGATGGACGATTGACGGTTGCTCGACAGACTTCCCGCTGCGCATTAACTCCCCCCAGCCAAGGCATGTGCCGCGTACGGTTCGCTAAACTGAAGAGCCGGCTAGCAGATGGTCAGGTTCAACGGCGACTGGATACCTACTACTGCATTACCCTAACCACAAGCTATGAGACGGCCTGCCGAAGTGGAAGATCTCGAGACTGTATCGTTGGCTAATGTACTCATTACGGCACGGCACTCTAGCGCGACCTCACCCGGCCTAACGCGGCACTTATGGGTCTGTCATGGTGTTAGCTAAGTACATTAATGCCCTACTTGCTATGAAGGCACGGAAATGGCTGTCTCCTTGCCTCACACAGGCTTCACGATGGTTGAGTGAATGATATTGTAGTGACAAGTCTTGGGGCCGCGGCTTGGGTGATGGACCGTTGACTGGAAAGTGGAATTGGAAATGATCAATCAGTACTGACAGGGCAGCAGAATACATTCACGTTCTGGTCAGAGACATGGGCGTGCTGACTGAGCGCGCTGGACGTGAGATGGTGGGGGAGAGATGGAGACGAGCCATCGCGAAAGTAACGAGGATGGTTGGTCCAGGTTGAACAACATGGGATGAGCAAGGCAGCAGACGCATTACGGCGGCAAAGCAGCGGTGAGCAGAAAATCTGACCTGTTGCGTACTCTCAGCTCGGCCACGAAGTTCAGTTCGCCACGGCCTTTTATTTTGTCAATCATTCTGTATCGTTTGTTTCTCCCCCATTTCCTGCCCAGTTCCTTATCTTACGCGGGTTCGACTCGGTGTTCCCCTGAACGTCTTACTGTGGTCGCTTTTTCACTTCAAGCATACATGATGCAGCGTCTAGGCCCAGAGATTTCGCTGTCGTGCGATGCGGGAGTTTGTTGTTGGTTGGCAAACGAGCAAAGATGACCTGTCAGATCTGACAAGAATTTCGGCGCAAGACTCGCAACAACGATAACAGCAGCACTCGTTCGCAGACAACAGCGGAGACGGCGTCAGCGACAGTGGTATGTGCCATGGTACCGACTAGACTCGTGTAGGAAGTCAGGCTCTAGCATCGAGGACGGCAGATCTGGGGTTCCGGGGTTCCTGATTTCTGCCCTAAGCACAGAATGCGGGTGAACCCTCGACAAGGCATCGAAACGGCAAAAAGAAAGCAATGGAGAGAGACTGGGAACGCGCCGTCATCTGACCGCCTTACTATGTACGGACACTGCGAGTACACGGATTCGCTGCGGTGGACGGACGGCCTGCGTGAGGGGAGGGGGCTGCTTGCTTCTTTTCCTTCTCCTCACCCGCCCATTCCCAGCCCCGGTCCATGATCCAACATGTTCTTTTTCCTTCCTTCCCCCGCTTGTCTACCGACCAACCGTTCATGGAGGAAAATGCTCTCGCCCCTCCCTCCGGATCGTGTCCGTGGCTGCCGACACCCTGTAGCAGATGCAGGCTACAGGAAAAATGGTCCTGCGGTGCCCTGTCGTGCTGTCGCAGCCGGCGACTGATATGGTGGTGATGATGCATCACGTTGAGGCATGTATGGTACTTTGGTCACTCTCTCCGCGCCCAGCCCCCAGGCAACCGGGCATCGCCCACCGACCACGTCGCTCACACCCAAGTCGGACCTCAGACGGGCCTGCTTGCCTAATCGTCCCTTCCGGGCCACCTGCATGACAGGTTGCACTCAGAGAACGGGTCGGACCAGTCAGGCGTGGCGGCGATATTTGTGCTACTCCAGCTTGGGCCCGTCACCGCCCGCATGGTGCTGCAGTCACAAGCGGCGGACCGATGCGGCCTGCAGCAGGATCGGCGTCGATCCGCTTGTTTTTACCACCAAACCTGTCCACGGCAGCTGTCTTGGTCAAGTCCGGCGACCCGTAAGCCCCGGCCACGGTCACACCGTTTAGGCCCCCGTCTCTCCGGCTCTTGCACCTCCGCCTCTGTCGTCTCCCCCCCCCCTGGTGACGGGGATGCGTCGTCCATTGCGTGCCTGTGCGTTCTGTACAAGCAGACGCTGGTCTTCGTTTTCCAATCCCTCTCGGCGACGGCGATGGCGACGACTCTTGCTGACTGCGTGCGATTCGCTGCGTGCAGACTACCCGCAGCTGCGTGTGAAGGGCGTGTGATCCTTCCCTGTACAGAGTACACACACAATATCTTAGCTGTTGGTATTATGGCGTACGTGTGAGGTGTCAGTTCCTGTCGTCCGACCTGTCACGCTTGCAGTGGGTATTTCGAACGGCCCTGGCCCTTTCTTGCCGGCCCCGTAGCTGTAACCTGATTTGGGCCCCGGATGCGTCTTCGCATTCCGCCCGGGGCGGCCTCGGTCGCAAGAACCAAACACACCACAGAAGAAACCCTTCTGTGCTACAGAAGTGAGGAAAAAAGCATGGTTGTACATGAGCGGCTACATACTACGCGCGCAGCCGGTAGACTGCGGAGGGGGCACACCCATAGCCGTCTTCGACGCGGGAAACGATTGAAGTCGTTGTCTTGAACCATTTCTGACATACCCCGGGTCTCCAGGTACGTCCGAGAAGGCATGATCTGTCTGAGACAATATCGTTCACGTGATTTCGACTCTCGTGTGAATGGCATGGCGCGCTGTTGTGTGGTGTTCGGGGACCAAGTTCGGGGCCTTTGAAGTGGGCCCACGCCTCTATCTTACCTAAGTACGGTACGGTACCTTAGTGCTGAGCAAATGCGGTCTCCCATCCGGACCAATTCCGCGCTGAAGTGGCCGAGAACTCTCCGCGATGTTGATAAAAGCAACTTCATCGAGTCTGCGTCGCCTTTTAGGAGGAAAAGGAAGCAGACCGGAGCGTGTCACAGTTCAGCGCTTGATTTAACGAGTCAAGCAAGAGCACACTATCTTTTACCGAAGGTCCAAGGTCAGGCATATTTCCTTCTTTTTACCATATGTCCCCAACGAAAAGGCGGGGAAAGAAGAAAGCAATCCGCAAAAGAGTTTGCAAGGGAGACATAGACCAACATCTACCGACAGAATTCAATTCAATCCAATCCAGCACCAACCCCCAACGAGTCCACACGCACCCCTAAGTCCCAAGACCGTGACCGCCTACCTCAGTAACAGCAAGTCACAAATCTACCACACCATGACGGACACGGCCACCGCCAACAAGGCTTACTTCAAGTGCGTATAGAGCAGCACCCTGCTCCAGATCACCTACCTACCTACCCACACACCCCCGTGCTTGCAGCACCGATTCAGCCCCCCAATCACGTCTGATTTGCCCACTGTTTCTCTCGCGGGTTCCTGCAGATACACCCATCGCGTTTCCATTCCATAGTCGACGGGAAGGAGGTTTGCATGGTGATACGACGTGCCCTTCGTATATCGATGGCGTCTGGCAAGAGAGGCACCCTATTTCTCATGCCAACCCTCCATTCTCTGACTGACGTACTGTCGCCATAGTAAACTTGCTGCCGAATACGACTCCAAGTACGAGAAGACCATTTTGCAGCTTGAACGAGAGATTCGCAAGCGCAAAGGTTTCATCGGCGTGGACTGGGTCGATGAAGACGACGACGAGGATGAAGATGAAGGCGACGAGGACAGCGGGAAGCCCGCCGCCGCCGAAACAAATCCGGCTACCGATAGCAGGCCGGTGAGACTGCTCGACTACGCTTGTGGCACCGGCCTGATATCAAGGGTAAGTTTGCCTGCCTCGAGTTATGTCGAGTCTCAGCAACGCGCCGGCAGTTCTGTTTGCTTGCGCGTTTGTGTACAACGCTCTCGCCCAAGTTCACGAAACCTGTCTCCCCGACAACAAACACGACAAGAGGGAGGAAGACGAGACACACACTTGGTTCACTTGACTGACAAACATCGCATTGCCCAGGCCCTCGCCCAGTTTACCACGCATTGCGTCGGCATTGACATCTCGGAGAATATGGTGGCCGCTTACAACGCCCGGGCCGAAAACCAAGTAAGCCAAAGCTTTCTTCCGTTGTTTGCTCCTTTGCCCTTTACACACAGACGCAACCCAAGTTGTAAATACACCCGAGTCTCCCGAACGTGGCTGTCTTTCTTGTTTTCGCAATGGTGAGAAGGGCGCAGCAGCAGCAGCGAGCGAGAGCGAGCAGGCAGTGAATTATTGCTGGGCGACATGACACACAGAATCTGTTCGCGTGCGCCGCCTTGAATCTCTGCTCTGGTAACTCCAAGCACAGACGGCAGTCTGGTCCGGTCTCTCGATCTCACCTTGGTCTCAACTCAGCCCTGCTGACCCCCATGACGTGGACGCGGACGGCGGTGCTGTGACCACTTTGACACTCTCATACGCCGCCGTCGCGCACACACACCCGACGGGACCGACGGCGGCTCATCGAACCACCCCTCCCCTTCCCTCCCTGCCTCCATCCCCCTCTCTCTGTACTGCAATTCCCCCTTCCTCGTCCGGGCCACCCTTCCCCCGCGCCCAATGTCATCTCATCACATCCCAGGAGCAGGGCGGGAATGCACGAAATAACCTGTGACCGGACAAACTTCGTGATTACGTTGCAAAAAGGAGTGTGGCCTTCAGCTGACCCCGCAACCTCTTCCGGCACAGGGCCTGAGCACCGACGAAATGCGCGCGTATGCAGGGAACCTCACGGATCCCGCCGACCCGGACCCGGCCGCCTTCGTCGGCGCCGGGTTCCGTGATTTCGACGTCGCCGGCGTCGGGCTGGGTTTCCACCACTTTGCGGACCCCGAGTACTCCGCAAAAAAGCTGGTCGAACGGCTCCGGCCCGGCGGCGTCTTTATCATTCTCGATTTCCTGCCCCATGAGAAGATGCACCACGGTCTGCCGGCCGCGCACACCGTCATGCACCACGGGTTCTCGGAGGAGAGGATGCTTGCCATCTTTGAGCAGGCCGGGGCCGGGAAGGACTTTGCCATGCAGGAGCTTGGGAGCGGCGTGGTGTTTGGCGGGCAGGGACATGGACATGGCGAAGGTCATGATCACAACCACGGTGACGGGCATGATCATGGCCATGGTCACGAACATGATGCACCGAAAGAGGGGATGAAAAGGCGCGTGTTTCTGGCGCGTGGAACCAAAGCTTAGAAGAAGATAAAGGCGTTTAGTCTATGGAAAAGAAAGGATGTCTGGTATGAATCGATCACTCCACGAACATGAAGCAAGTGATGGAATCGATACGCTGGCCTGCCCAATATAAGACTCTACTGCTGCTGCGCTTGGTCCTTCTCAATGATATCGACGGCGAAGGCGCCTCCGAGCAGGATAGCCGGCTCCTCGATGCTGTGGTGTTCGTAGCTGCAGCACACGTGTTAGTGTCTCTGCCAAAGAACTGAATTGCTGCTGCCCGCGAGGATGTGTGATGATACTCACCTCAAGGTGCCGACACCACCGGCCTCAAGCAAAAACGCGGGGCCGTCTTGAAGCGTCTTGCCGGCCCAACGCATGGCGAAGGCTCGTAGGATGTGACCGTGGGCGACGATCAGGACGTCTCCCTTCTGCGCCTCCTTGTCGCCGATGACGGGTTGGTGCCATCTGTCACGGATGTCTTTGATAAGTCGGTCCAGACGTTCCGTGACGTCTTGGGGGCTCCTGTGTGGTGCATGCGGTCAGCTGCGATACGCATTTCACATGGTGTCCTTCACTTCCTTCCCTCGAATGGCCCACGCAAGATGAGTTCTTCAGCAGGAAGCATAGCAACGGGCTGATCCTCCGAGGATTGGGACAAGCGGAAAGTACTCACTCGCCACCCGGGCAGCCATCACGCCAGATGTCCCAGTTCTCGGACAGGCCCTGTTCCTTGCGGATGCGACGGATCTCGGGGGATGTGATGCCCTCATAGTCGCCGTAGTCCCACTCGCGAATGTCCTCGGTGACCTCGACGCAGGCCTCGCACTTGGGTCCGCCGCCCTCTACTTGGCCATGCTTTTTCCAGGGGAGCTCGTCGGTGAGGCCGAAGTTGAGGAGCTCAAATGTGCGCTGGGCACGCTGGCGCGGAGAAACGTAGCTGGTGATAGATTTAGCATCTTCCAAGGCAAAGGCAACACAGATTGAAGTCGACTATTTCAACAAATGTATGCGTAGGTAATGATTGCAACAGCATAAAGGAAGAAGGCAGGCGTACATGTGTGATATCTTCTTTGGCACGATGAGTCGGTCACTTCCCACAAGAGCCCGGCCGGTGGCCCGGACACGCTTCTCGCCGTTGGCCGTCAGGGGAATGTCGGTGGAGCCGGTATGGCGGCCGTTGAGGGACCACTCCGTCTCGCCATGGCGGATGACGAAGGCGCGCGGGGTCGACATTGCGGCGGTGCGGTGCGGCAGAGCCTCTTTTCTCTTGCACACTAACGGGGCTTTGACAGCGGATGCAACCTCGGATGAGATGGGAGGAAGCCGTGGGTTGCGGCGTGACGGGGGGCCGACGGTTGGATGGTGTGGAGGAAGTCAATGCAATGTTTTACGGCACTCCTCTCGTCGGCTGGTGGAGGGGAGACAAGGATATCGAGTTAGTCTGCGTGGCGTTCTGCGGCAAGATGTAGGCAATTCTGTGATGTCCGCGCATGAGAGAGAAATATCGGGCAGTAGAGCAATACCGCCGTAGGGCCGGGGAAGTTGAGACGACGCGCGGGAGAGGCAGATGTAGGTGTCGAGTGACGTGCCCCTCGGCGGTTTGGCTTTCCAGCCGTCCCGCCTTCCCGCGGTTCCGCCCATCTTCAGCCCAGCTCCGCACAGAAGAGCGGGATCTCAGGAAAGAGGGTTGAACCGGTGCTTTAACATGGAACTCCATAGAGTTCGGCAATCGGACATGCGAGCGCCAACTTTGGCTGATGAAGTCGCTGGTCCCAGCCCATCATCCCGCGTCCCGCGATATCAGCCAAGCCAACGAGCCCACCACCAACTGCAGCTGCGGGGGAGGCGGTGTTTGAATCGAACTCTTGTCGTCCTCTCGATTCGACTTGACGTGTGGGAAAAAACAGACAAGCCTTCTTTCCCACGTCTTCCGCGGATCCTCCACCCCTGTATCCTGACCTCTTTTTCTGGTCGCGAGAACGAGACATGATCCGCAACTCCTTTCGCGTGCACTTGCCACAAGTTGCGTCCCATCAGCGGTAGTCACCTGGCTCTGTGACAGACGTCTGGCTTCATGCGGCCAGGAAGACCGGGGGAAGAGAGCAGACAAGTGCCAGAAGAGAGATTCCTCCGTTGCGGTGCCATGAGATGGATGCGTTTCAGCCGGGGTTGCGACGGACAGGGGGGCCGCACACTTGTCTGCTTATTCCCCCCATGCAGGCAGATCAGACAAGACAACACATCCGGGTAAGCCACCGATAAGAGGATATCCGTATGGGAAAAATCCCGCCGTTGTCTGGCGGCGCTTGGTGCCGAATAGAGCGAGCAGGGGGGGAGCAAGTCGTGATTGTCAGGCAGGAAGACGCAAGGAAAGGATGAAGGGTGGAGGAAGAGACAAAAGAGTTGCGGACGAGGGAAGGCCAAGGGGTGGTGGTGGAGGGGGGCCAGAAAGAGCTCTCACGAAGTTTGTTTCAACGCACCAGAGATGAGTGGGCAATGAATAAGCCCGCTGAAATGCTACCGAAGGACAACCAAAAAGGCAGTTTGGTCCCTATCTCTCTCGCTCGGCCGGTCGCTTTGGGTGTTGCAAGCGAGGAAACGCAAAACTTTTTTTCAACACTTCCTCTGTCTCTCTCTCTCTCTGTTGTTTGAAAAGGTAAAGGCACGGGATATATATTAAATAACTCGCTTTTTACTTGCGCTTCTCCATTTACCCAGCGCCTTGCCCTTTGCAATCAGTCATGGCCGACGTCACGCCCGCCGCCGCAGCAGGTCGATTACTAAGGACGCTGGGGCTACCGGAATCACAGCGACAAAGTCTTGGTCTTCAGCGGGGCACCGGTGTTCCCGCTCCCGGCCGCTGCTCACACGGCGTCGCCTCTGCAGCAGTCCACGCTCTCCATTGTTCGACAGAGGAAGCCCCTGAGGCGATCTCGCCAACAATTTCCCTCGAGCTCGAAGCTTGGCCTTCAGAGCCATCGACGCCATCCACCGCCGAGTCGTCCGAGTGCGATTCCGTCGGCCCCTCGACGATCCCCCCGGCCCTGCGACGCAGGTATTCGCACTATTCGCCGCTTGGCAGGTTACGAGGACACTCGCGAACCAATTCCCTCGACTCGACGGCGTCTATCGCCTCGTCTTCCTCTACATCCTCCACGCGGTCACGCTGGAACATCTTCGCGCCGGTGCTGGACGAATTGACGGCCTCAAACCACCGATCCGACTACGCCAGCGACAAGAAGAGCAGGCAGTCAAGAGAGGTTTGGAGGGAGTACTGGTGAACTTTTGCTCGCAATAGGGAGGAGACGAAAAACCAGACACCGTCACAATGAGCGGGTTCACAAAGTTCCGCGCCGGCCTAACCGCTGCCGGCTGCGCAGCCATCATCTTCACGGGCGCAACATACGGCGCTGGGCTCAAGACGCAGGAAGAATGGACGGAAGTGGGTAAAACGCATCTGGTCCACGCTACCTGTATATTGACTCCTCGCAGGAACGACAAAAGTTCCATGGGTCGCCATATGATGAGCAAATTGCGCTCCTGGAGGGCCAGCGAATCCGCCTTCTTTCTGAGCGTCGAAACTGGGAGAGAAAGTCGACGGCATTGGAGGAGAGGATACGTGCGAGAGGAGCGAAGAAGTCAGACAGCTGATCGAGTTGAGACGCCACTCGGCCCAAGTTGCCATGCGATGGCTTGAGGGGGCCCTTGGGTCTTGAGCAGACCTGAACACGCCCCACACGACTTGACAGGGCCAAATGGAAGAGAGGCGAGCGAGAAAGATTTAGTAGCAAAAGAACCGCGAAGCCCGGTATCTTGTCGAATCTACTGCTCGTATATACAGCAGCAGCAAACCTGCATGCACACGTAGTCAGGGAACGGAGACCATCCCGACGAACGGGCGGCAATGTAATAGTAAATGTATCACAGAGATGGGAGCATCACCACAAGCGAGAACGAATAGAGTAATGAACTCTGGCCATTACGTTCACCGACCTGTCTATCTATTCCCTAGTTTCATGTCCCTATGTCATTGTGTCGTTTTGTATGCCACCCATAAGCTCGTTCCGCTCGTAAACGCCTAGGCCGATGCTCTCAGCAGCTTCTCCGGCTGCCAAATTTACTCAGACTTCTCCTCGACAGTGGGCAGTGGGATGGCTCTGTAGAGAAGAATCAGAGCAGAGTGGGACTCGCCACCGCCCGCAAGAGCATCGATCTTGTCTGACGTAACCTCCGAAACCTTGTCATCGTTGAACCACCACCACTTGCCGTCTTCCTCGCCCTTCGCGCCGGTCTTGGGGTCGATAGGGGCAGTCTTCTTGACGTATGCAGTGTAGTGACCGCTATCGGCGCTGGCACCCTGGTGGGTGACGACACCGCGCAGCTCGTAGATTCCAGACTGGTTGGAGCCCTCGTCCTTGGCCAGATCCTGGTTGACAAGTGCATAGAGCTCCTTCTTGGCGGCGAGGAGGGCGGCGTCCTTCTCGGCCTCGACTTCGGCGTCGGTCTTGAATGTCTCCTCCATCTCCACATCGCCATCAGAGGTCGTCGCAACTACCTTTCCAGCACGCTCAGCCTTCTTCTCGTTCGCCTTCGCCAAAGCCGTCTTCTCCTCCTTGCTGGGAGCTCCGGACGCCCCCGCAATGTCGCCCCGGTCGTTGGGGTTGATCTTGCGCCTCTTGCGGGCGCGCTCGATATCCTCCTCGTCCTTTCGGATCTCGCGAACCTTGTCGCGGACGGGGATGAGCGCCTTCTTCAGCTCATCGGTGCAGAACTCGACGACGTCAAGCTCATGGGGGAAAGTGACCTTGCGCATGATCTTGGCCTTCTTCTGGACCTCGCGCTTCCAGAAGAAGCGAACAAAGTGAACAGTGAGGTACTTTGGCAGGCGAGAAATCTGGGACTTCTTGGTGTAGGTGGTGTCTCTGTCCAACACGGACGACTTCTTCTCCAGCTTCTCCGTCAAAGCGGCCAGAATACCATCACGCAAGTGGTTGATTGTTTGATCGATATGGCAGTTGAGCTTGAGGAAGGTCTCGCTGGACTTGATGGGCTCCTCGCCGCCGTCTCTGGCGGCTTGCTCATCAGCCTCGAGTGTAGACTGTAACTCTCCAGCCATGTACCTGTCGATGAAGGAGGAGCCTTCGGACTCGGCAAGCTTCTGCTTCAGCTGAATGAGAATCTGAGACCAGGCCTCCTCGGCATCCTGCTGAGCATATCCGTTTCCTGTCTTGGACTTTTCGGCGAATTGGGGGTAGACCATGCGCAGCGTGCTCAGGAAGGTGAGCGGGGGAATGCTGCCCTGGGTCTCCGACATATTCTTGTAAAGGTCCGTCAGCTGGGTAGCCAGGTCGGTCGATCCCATGCCAAAGCTGCTGCTGCCACCGCCGCTACCCGACTTGTGTGTAGTCAATGCTGTCTGGAGTTCGGGAATCGATCGGAGGGTCTGGAGGGTCGAGTTGAGGTAGCAAGTGTTGCCCAAGTTGGTGAGACCAGCGGGCGTGGCACCCTCCTGTTGGGCAGCTTCGGCTTCGGTCATGTCCTCGACGAACTTGACCGCTTCCTTGGGTCGGGCGAGGTCGGCGTTCTCTCCGGAAGGCTTTCCCATCATCATGAGGGTCGCTCCGGCCTTGAGGCCGAACTTGGCCATGTCGTCATCATCCTTGACCTGCTTGCCCTTCACCAGGATCTTCTGTCGCTCGGGCTCGACGCCGGTCAGGCTGTAAAGTTGATACTTGAAGGTCTCGCCGTTGGACGAAGTGTCGACCTCGACTTGGTACTTGGTGCCTTGGTGGCTAACGGTAACTACGCCCCAGTTAGTAAGCATTGAAGCTGCCGATTGCTCCTAAATGTTCTCACCTGGTATTGACGCCATTGTTGCAATGCTGGCTGAACTTTTTGCGGAAAGGAAAGGAAAGGATGTGTGCGGTATCTAGAACAGAACCCAACTGCAAGAAGTGCAGGTACAGCAGAAGTTTGTTGAAGGCACCAGAGATTTGCGTCAGTACTGGCAGCTGGTGGCAGAAAGATGTAGTACAAGGCAACGGGGGGCATGTAGGCGGGGAAGCGGTGTACCTGCAGGGCCCGTTTCAGCTGCCGATTCGTTTATTGGGATATCCCCTTGTAGCACCCTTTATCACCTCTTATCACCTGCATTCGACCGTCTTCGAACGTCTTCGGAAGGCGAGAGATGCTCCTGTTCGTGAAGGGAAATTTCAATGCATGCGGGCTCAAATATTCTTGCAGTATATTGATAGTGAATCTAGGAATCTTGGCACCCAACCTGGCCCAGATTATCTCCAGAAGCACTTGTTGACTGAAAGTGACGTCGGCTGAACACCTCCATCTCAACATGCGCTTTGGCTTAACGGGGACATGCAACAAACAAGCACAGGCGGGGGATCGCCACTCGGGAGCTTGCTCTCAGATCACGTGGAGAAGTTCGGGGATGACTCAGCAATGTTGCGGTGACAGCTTGCGCATGAGCACGGTCGATGGAGCTCTGCGGCGGTGCTAGTCGCCCCACTACGAAACGTCAGGCTTCCGGCTGTGCCAACCTCAGTGCTCAACCTCACGAACCCCGCGGTCAACATCCAACTCCAACCTCTCAGTATCACCAAGGTTGGACGCGGCCAGGCTTCGCCATCATGGTAAGAGCTTCTGTGTGATATCAGGCTTTGTCTTTTGACTCAATTCGCTAACGTGACTCTGATAGTCTCAATCCTTGCGACCCTACCTCCAGGCCGTCCGGAGCAGTCTGACGGCCGCCCTCACGCTCTCGAACTTCGCTTCCCAAACCGCCGAACGTCACAATGTCCCCGAGATTGAGGCCCAAACCTCCCCCGAGGTCCTCCTGACCCCCCTCACCATCGCCCGCAACGAGAACGAACGCGTTCTGATCGAGCCGAGTATCAACTCCGTGCGGATATCCATCAAGATTAAGCAGGCCGACGAGATCGAGCACATTCTAGTCCACAAGTTCACCCGGTTCTTGACACAGAGAGCCGAGTCTTTCTTCATTCTCAGGAGGAAGCCCATCAAGGTATGCCAGATGCCCCAGTCGCTGGCCGGTCTCGGCGGCAGTTCCATGCCACGTGGCACACGAGCCCCTTTTCCAGAGTTAGGATGCTGATGAGTCTATTCAGGGATACGATATTTCTTTCCTGATTACGAACTTCCATACCGAGGAGATGTTGAAGCACAAGCTGGTCGACTTCATCATTCAATTTATGGAGGAGGTTGATAAGGAGATTTCGGAGATGAAGCTCTTCGTACGTACCACCGATAAATGCAGGGTCACTACGCAGGAGGACTTCATTGCTAACAATCCCCAGCTCAACGCGAGAGCGAGATTTGTTGCCGAATCTTTCCTCACTCCCGTAAGTTGATTTGCTCCTCACACTCAGCCTTGACGTCATTGACTGTGTACCTCTAGTTCGATTAAATACCCATCAAAGCGTAACAAAATCTGAGAGGCTAGTATCGGGAAACAAGTGAATGTTTCCCGCCTACTTCGCCCAAGATACTAGCCAGATCGAGGTTTCGAGCAAGGATCATGAGTTGGAGTTAGATGTTGGCTCGAGCGTAGCCGGAATGCCGGGATCCACATTGGGTCCGACTTCGACATCGGTCCGCAAATCCGGGGCCGTATGGGAATGATGATTTGGGACATACTTGATACACAAAAATTCAGATATGATCATGACCCTGAACCTTCACCGTGCGCTGACAACGTCAAGTCGAGGACCGCATCTTTCTGCATCATCCTGAATCAATGATCTTGCCAAGGTTGTCGCTTACTTGGCAAGAGATGTCTGATGGGCACATCCCTAGCTGCGCTCGAGACTTCCATGCACCTTCGTTCATGTGAGCTGGATGGAATTAGCAAGAGACCGCCTTATTATTCCCTGTGTGCGCGGCTAGATTTCCTGTGTACTTAGTTACTTATATAATGGGCGATAGCAACGACGACGAAAGTGACGATCACGGTGATCCTGACGACGGCGATGACGACAACGACGACGACGAAGATAGTAATAATAACGACGACGATAGCAAATCGGAGTAAGGTGCATAGCCACAGGAGAAGTAGTCGTTTTAGCACAGGAAGAAACACTCAGGCGGTTTCATTAGCAAAGCATTTCGTAGATCAAGTTGCGGTCACAGAACAATGACTTGTCACCCTTCTACCGAATCGGCAGGAACTCGTCAGATATAGCGGCCCAAGCCAATTCTCCACAGTTCCGAGCTTCTGCTGTCTTCTCTTCGGCTTAATTCAGAAGTTTGGGACGGGGTTGGCTGCACCTGCCTTCGTGTCAGTATTCAAGACGAATTCGCCAGCATAGACAGGAACAGTGAGATGTCTTCTTCCTACTGAGCTACGAGTCTGCCGTGATCGTTCCTTCCGTCTTATGGAGAACCTCTGGGTATCTGGTTTTTATCCTCGCTTAGTACCTCCCAGTCAACAACCCTCATTCACTACCGAGCAACCAGAAGACCAATCTCATAGCAACTTTATCGCCCTGCACGGTCCTTTCCCTCCCGTGGTTTCTTTCCATTCCTCTCTACCTTGTCCGAACAACCGCTTTGGTCCTTTTGCAACTGGCACACGCCTACCTTCACCTCTCTCATCACCATCACCATCACTACTCATTGTGTTTGGCCACGATTCAGCCAGCCCGCCAGCGGGATCAAGTCTATCTTCTCGCTGGACTTTGTTTTGTCTTCACAAAATTTGGTTCTTGTCGCAACTTTGGTAAGACTCGCTCTTCTGATCCCCGCCTTCCTTCTCAGTCTCGTTCGTCTGGAACGAGATGTGATCTTGACGAGCAGCTTTTCTCTTCCTTGCAATTTTCACTTTTCTCCCCTCCTCACCTTCTCGCCTCCTACTTGTTTTTAACTTCCTCCTGACTTTGTTCTAAAGAAACTACTTGCGGTCACTGGTGTCAAGAAAACTTCTTGCTCCCATCCCCCAAACAACCAACTCATTCCTTTCTTAACCGACCCTAACTTCCCACACACCTCTGACGACGATTACTATACCTCTAGCACTCGTCTGTATTGGATTGGTAGGTGACCTCTTTTTCTTCCAAAAATCCTTCCTTCCTCTTTTGTCTCTTGCCTTGTTTGGTTTTCACCCGGCACGTTCGGTTTTCCTGCCTTCACTCAAACAGCGGGAACCCAAACTCGTACTTCTTCCTCACTCACACCAACCTCGCCCCTTCACAACCCACCAAAACACATCCTTCCTTCACAATCTTGCTCTCAAATCAGTTTCTGGTTGTATCACACACCTAGGAAGCTGTCTGAGCCGGCTGCCCGAAGGAAGCTATCGCGTCATCACTCCGTCTCTGTCCTTGCCCTGTCGCAAACTTGCGCCTCGCGCGTCTCACATGTAAGAATTCATTCTATCACGGATACTTTTTTTCCCAGTATTTTTGCACTGGAGAAATTGTTGTATCAATCAGATCCGAGGAAGGAGCACTGGGTTTGTCTTGCTCTTGCCTATTTTCTTCACTTTCGTCTGTCGTCCTCTCGGCAACCGAGCACCTGTCCCTCTCATTCACCAAGAGGATTTTTCTCTGCCCACATTGCAATCTTTTCTCTCTATCTTCTATTTTTCGACCCTCCCTTCGGCACTTCTTACCAGCTCAACCCCCTTCCCCTCTGTTTGCTCTTTCCCTTCTTCGCTTCTCCAATCCTGTCGCTGACCTTGCTCACCCAGAACACCTACTGTTCTCCCTCTCCTTGCCGACCTCTGCTCCTCATCCGCTTCTCTATCCTTACTTGTCAGCCTTATTCTTTCGCCCGAGATCATCTGGCTGTCGCTGCTTATATGGCTGCCCCCAAATTTGCCGGCATAGGCAAGGTGGATCAGAAGAAGATGCGCAAGCAGATGCGCGAGATGGCCCGCCAGGGAGCCTTCAAGGTCACCGATCTGCCTCAGACTGTCTCTGAGGAGTGCGAGGCCGTAAACGAGTCTGGTGGTGTACGTCTCAATGGTATTTCCTTCACTGCCCATTCGGACAAGTTCCAAGACAAGGCATCGTCGGACCTGAACCCCACGTCCACCCCTTGGCTTCCTAACGAATCCAAGGTCGACAATAACGACAAGGTATGTAACAAATTCCAGTCTTCACACAGCCAGAGATCGCCATGACTTACAAACACAACAGCTCAACGGCCAAGTCTCTCGCACCCAGTCATTGAACGGAATGACGAGCGGCTCTCACTCGGTCGCAACTTCTCAGGCTGGCGAGATCGACGAGGACCAGGACAAGTCCGACATTATCGGCCAGGTCTCCTCTCCTGCTATCACGACCTTGCCTCCAGCTGTGTACAACAACAGCCAGATCATGTCCGGCTTGCAGTTCGCCCCCGGCCACTGGGCTGCTCCCCAGCAGAATGCTTCTGTCTCTACCAGCAGTGTAGCCAATGGTGGACATCTCAGCGGCAGCGCTTCGATGGGCAATCTCCTTTACCACACCCCCACCCGCCAGAACAACGGTCTTGGTGTTCTTCTCTCCAACGCAGGTAACCGAGCTACTGTCGACACGGTTGTCTCCAGCCCGGTTGGCAATGACACCCCCACGCCGAACAACCTTGGCATGATGACCGAGCCGCGCAACTTTGCTCCCCGCATGACCGACAACTTTGCTCATCTTGGCATGCCGCCCAAGTTCACTTTGAAGAGTGCGGACGGTAACCCTACGACCACGACTGACTCTCATGATCCCTTCGCTGCTCAAGCCAACCAAGGCGGCCCTGTTCAGATGCCTCTTTTTGGCTCTCAATACAACGCTACGCAGATGTTCATGAATGGACAGGCCTCCTTTGGCACCCCTACTGGCGAGACTCTCAACTTTGACAACCTTCCTCAGGATGACCAGTCAGCCAACGCCATGGGACCTAGTCCCCAGCCTTCTGTCAACAACGGAGGCCTAACTCAGAATGCTCAGGTCCACAATGTGCAGAACGTGCCCCTTCAGCATGTTCGTGACAATGGTAACGTCACGACGCATCAGGGATCGACTCAGTCCTACACCAGCCAGGGCGAATTGGTTCCATACCAAGTGGGTTATCCGCCGCGAAATGTCGCGCCTCGAACTGTCGTGACGCCCTACCTGGCCCCTCCCGAGGCCCCTCTTACCAACTACATTCGCAGCCAGCGGTCTCCTCAGCTCAACCGTCTGACGGGTACACCCACGGGTTTCCCCTCTGTCGAGACGGCCCTGAACCATGTCAACTTCCCGTTCATCGAGCCAGCCAACCGCCCGGGCAACTCTGTGGTTCGAGGTGTTGTCAAGATTGGTAACGTAAGTTGGCCTCAAGACTTACTGTGATAACTTGTGCCACAGGTACTGATCAGCTATAGATTCCCTTTGTGACCAACCGTTCCGAGATCATTGCTGTTCTCGGCCGCAACTCCCGCATCCTCAACGATACCGAGGAGCCCGTTCACATCATCATGGAGCGTGTCACTGGCAAGACCACTGATGCTTACGTCGAGTTCCACACTCTGGAGGATGCCACCAAGGCCGTCGAAAAGCATCAGCAGAACCTCAGTCGCGGCAGAATCACTCGCATCGGCCAGCGCCCCGTCGAGATTGAGCTCTCGAGCCAGTCTGCTCTCATGAAGGACCTGTTCCCTTCCTCTCGTGGTGTCTTCTGGAACGGATGCAACCCTCAGGTGCTTCCGGACAACGCTCAGGAGCCTTGGGAGAACTTCAAGGGCTTTGTCTCGAACGAGGAGATGACCATGCTCGTCAAGCACGTCGAGGTGCCTCACCGCGTAAGTCTGTCCCATCCTAATTACCTAAACGGTACCCTAACACACCGCGTCAGTCCCCCTTCTCCAAGGAGTGCCCTCAGCGTCCTTTCGAGTGCCTTATCAGCACCTTGTCCAAGTTCCCTTGGCACATGAAGACGCACATCACTGTGCAGCAGCGCCATGCCATGCACAGGGCCACATGCGACCTGCTTCGTATCCTGGTCAGTAGCATCCGCGACCACCGTGACGAGGTCAACTTGACCCAGCGTCTCCTGAAGCGCGTGGTTGCTGCAGCGATGCGCTGTGAGGGCTTCTCGGCCACCCAGAAGGACGACGTCGCCTACCTGGTTGACATGGAGGAGATGGAGCAGAGGTCTTTCGGACAGCCGCGTTTTGCCGAGAGCTGGCGCCACCTCTATGTGCTTGTGCCCAAGAACGGCGTTCCCCTGGACGTGATCGAGGTAAGCTTCCCACCGAGCGGGACAAGATTTCGTGAAACTTGAGGGTCCAGAGCTAACCGCTTGTGTCTCCAGTGGTACATTTCTGTCATTCGCGACGAGACCAATCGATTCCTTGAGTCGCAGCCGTTCCAAGAGAAGTGCCAGACCCGCGCCGTCGGCGACGCCACGGATGGCTACTTTGGCTACTTCTGGCGTGAGCTGAACCACCCCGTGGGTCCGGTCTTTGACACCATGACTCTGGCTCAGCTGGCCTCTCACGAGTATCAGACGATGGAGTCGATCATTCGTCGTGCTCTGATCACTGCTGACCTCCACCACCGTTCGGCGCTGCCTGGCATTGCTGCCCACTGAAGGGTACGCGTTTATCGAGAAGACAACCCAGCGACAACGGCGAAACTTGATTAGGGGAGTTGCTGCTTTCTAACTGGAAGAAGCTTGACGCGTTGCACTTTCTGCTCTTGGTACTTGCAATTTTGCGTTTTTGACTCTCGTATACATACACATACGTCGGGTCAGCTTACACATACGTCGGGTCAGCTTTTCTTTTCGCTGCAGTTTGCATCCATACAGGTCGCTTTCTTGGGCCCGTTTATCTTTTTTTTGCGCTTTGGACGAGTCAAGGATAGGGCAGAAGGTTGCCAAAGAATTACGGGCTGAATTTGGTTTGTCTCAGGCTGAAGCTCACAGGAACAATGGGGGTTTTCTGGTTTTCCTTTCATCACAGGCGGGGGATTGCTTCGGATTGACTTTTTTGAGGTAGACTTGGGGGTTCGAGACAGGCTGATCTCTATACCCGCTCAATGAGAATCCTACGGTAGTTTCTTGCGTCTTTTTGTTCGGTTGCCCCTTGAGTTCCTTTGTTTGAAACGAGAGTGCCACGGCATCTAGCCCGTAAGTTTAAGTGGCGTCGCGACGGCGTGGGTGGCAGAGCGAGAGGTGGGCGGTTTTGGTGGTAATGGTGAAGTTGAAGTTGGCGAGTGGAGTGCCGTAGTCGCCCACCTTAGTGTTGGTGGCACGCCTAGCGGCCCAGTCAGATGCGGCTACGGGCCACCGGGGTGGGGGACGTGGAGGGGGGAAGGTACTTCGTACCCGTGGACATGCTCTGGCTGCAGGAACCAGCGCGGCATCAGGACGGCATCGGCCGGCAGCTGCAGGTTGAGAGTGCAGGGCAGGACCGGACAGGGCGACCAGAAAGGGACGTGATAGGGCGACGCTCAGTGGGAATGGAATTTGGAGGGTTCCATACACTAGGTTCCCCTAACAGGGCGTTCTACCGGCCCGCCACGGTGGTTTTTGGACGTGTAGCGTGCGTGCCCAGGCGTTGTTTGACGGGCTGCCCTGGCGAGCGCGAATTGAAGGGGCACGGGCCAGAGGCGGGGCTCGTCTGCGGTCTGGGGCCACTAAGACGACGATGGACCGTCACAAGGAAGCAGGAGCCCCTGAAATATTCCATGCAGGCTGGCTGCAGGTTGGCGACGACTGGACAGTGGAAGCAGTACAACAACAAAGTGTGATGGGCCGGATGGGCTCCGGCATGGCTCATTACGGAGGGCGGGGCGGATGGAATATTGGCAATGGAAGGTTGTTGGGAATTTGGTAAATGGCGACGGGGTGAGTTTGATGAGTTGAGGAAGAAGTAAGGCAAGTTGCCGGTATTTCTCCGATGTTCGGTTTGATCACTTCAGTGCACCGAGAGCAAAGTCTGGTGGAAAGCTGGACATAATTGCCCCGACGATTGATTATGCCGAACATGTCGAACAGCCAACACAGACTTCCGGGGTTACATCGATCAATGACTAGCCGGGCAACATAGCAGGTATGTCCAGTACCTTAACTAAGGTATGTCGTTGTTCCATTGGCCCAGTTGCCCAGGCGCAGAATACGGATAAGTCTACGGCAAGGCGGCCGTTGATGGGGAACGGTCAACACAAGTTAGAGCACAAGCACAGAGAGACCAGCAGCAGAAGTGAGCTTGTCAGCGAACAAGGCAGTAGATGTCCGGACCAGAGTGCTAGGTACGGACAGAGGCCCCAAGCAAGCACCGTCGAAACAGAAGGCGCGAATCACTTTCAGGAAAAGGGGGTCCATCTCCACTCCACTCTCCCGAGCTGCACAAGCTTGAGCAGGAGCAGTTTGGGATTGGACAGATTGAAGCACTGATTGGATCAAGGTGGATTGGCACCATCGAGTTCCCCGGAAGCAACGCACGGGGCACTCAGCGGTTCGATAAGGTAAGGAAGGCAGGTATCTGAGGTGAAGGAGCAACGGATGTGAGGTAACAGACTGGGCAGACAGTGTACCTGCCTATGCCACCCAGACCTGTCACTTCTTTTGTTGCGGGCTGCTCGTGCTGCTACGGGTGCTGTCGTATCGACTGTAGCCGGACAACTAATGCAGAATAGGGTCAAGAGCATAGACAGAGTACCTTACGTTGCGGTAGCAAGGTTCCATGCCGGCGTGATGATCGTGGTGGTGGTGGTGGTGTGGTTTGTTTGTTGCTGCCACTTTCCGTGCGTTTCCTTCATTAATAGTACTTACCCAAGCTATTCCGCACCTCCTGCCTCCGCTGCCCTGTTATTACCCAACATCTTTTTTTCCCCCCAAAGGAAGAGGGAGAAAAAAGAAAAAAAAAAAAAGAGAGACCCCAACGCGCACTCACTCAGCACACGGCACACACCTCAGGCAGCTTAACGCGACTTGCAGGAAGAGGGGCGGTAAACCTTTTTTATTTTTATTTTTAATTTCTTTCCGTCCTTGTACAGAAATACAGCCAGGAGTTGTCACTCGGTTTACACACGCGCACACACCACAGATCACATTCTCACGGATTTTTCTGTCACCATGTCTGCTCAACCTGCAAACGACACGCCTGCTGCTGCGGCGGCTCCTGCTGCCGCTCCCGCACCGGTTGCTGACGCTCCGGTTGCTGCTGCTGGCGGTGCTTCTACTCCTGCTGCCGATGCTCCTGCTGCTGCTGCTGCGGCTCCCACCGCTCCCGCAGCCGCCGCTGCCCCTGAGGCCCAGCAGCAGACGACCGAAGACGCTGCTCCTGCTCCGGCCGCCCAGGCCACCGAGACGAAGCCGGAGCAGAAGAAGGAGGAGAAGCCCGCTGCTGCTGATGAGAAGCCTGCCGAGGAAAAGAAGACTTCTCTCGCCTCATTGTTTGAGAAGCTTCCCGGCATTCTTGAGGCCGCCAAGCACAAGGAGATGTGGGGTGTCCAGCTCTCTGACAACACTCATGTCCCGACCACTGTTGTCCTCCAGAAGTTCTTGCGCGCCAACGACGATGATATCGCTAAGGCCGCTGACCAGCTGCAGAAGGCTCTTGAGTGGCGCCGCGATACTAACCCCGGCAAGCTTCTCGACGATGTTTCTTTCGACAAGAAGAAGTTTGATGAGCTCGGTTATGTGACCACCCACAAGGACACCGAGGGCAAGGAAATCATCATCACTTGGAACATCTACGGCGCTGTCAAGGACAAGCAGGCTACCTTTGGCAACGTTGATGAGTGAGTATTAGTCTCATCATATGAGATTTTGATCTCGCCGAGAAAACGTCTTAGCTCACCGATTTCCTAGATTCATCAAGTGGCGTGCTGCTCTCATGGAGCTCAGCGTTCGCAAGCTGGCCCTGGACAAGGTCCAGACCCCCATTCCCGAGGGTGGCGAGGATCCCTACCAGATGATCCAGGTCCACGACTACCTCAACGTCAGCTTCTTGCGCATGGACCCCGCCGTCAAGAACGCCTCTTCCCAGACCATCAAGATCTTCGCCATGGCTTACCCGGAGCTGCTCAACCACAAGTACTTCGTCAACATCCCTGCCCTGATGGGTTGGGTCTTCAAGGCCATGAAGGTGTTCCTTGCGCCCAAGACTGTTGCCAAATTCCACCCTCTTGGCTACGGATCTGAGTTGGGCAACGAGCTCCCTGCTCTGAAGCAGTCACTACCCAAGGACTACGGCGGCAGCGGCGAGAGCATCAAGACCACCGGCCAGACCGTAAAGCTTGCTGATGCCGCAGCTCCTGCTGCCCCCGCCACCGAGACCAAGGCTGCTGAGACTCCTGTCCCCGCTGCCCCTGCTGCTGCTGCTGCTGCTGCTGCTGCTGCTGCTGCTGCCCCTGCCGCTTCCGAGCCCGTCGCTGCTGCTGCCGCTCCTCAACCGGAGAAGGTCGCCGAGGCTGCCCCCGCGGCCTCCGAGCCTGTCAAGACGGAAGCTCTGGAGGAGGAGGCTCCCAAGACAGAGGGCTCCGAGGTCCCCAATGTCGCCGACCTCAGCATCAAGGACGACGCTGAGGCCAAGGAGGCCGGCAAGGAGGAGGCTAAGCCCACCGCTGCCTAAACGGCGGCCTGTCTTCGTTTCCTTTCTTTGTATTCACTTCCTCCGGCTTGACTTTGGGATCGTTGTGGGTTGATTTGCGGGACAAGGAGATTTGGTGGCCTCGCGGAGGTCGAGGAGATGGATACCGCCGTTAGACAGACTGGATTCGCCTTTTTCGGCTTGGGGTTGGTCTGTGTTTATCCTTGCGTTCATGCCATAATACCCATCTTGTGTGTGTTCGTGGCGTTTTCCGAAATTCGATTTCGATTGGAACAGAGATCCTCAGACAGACAGATTTCTTTTAATAGGAACAATCAACCAATGTGATTTACACTCTTTTTCTCCCCTTGTCATTTCAAGGTTTTTCTTTTATGGCCTTGCCTGACTCGGTGATTTGTCTGCCGTCTGAAACAGATTGGTGAAGACGCACATTGGTCTTTTTTTAATGGACTTGCTAAGTCTAGGCAGACTGTGTGCGATCGAGGTCACAGTGCTGGTGGTGCGCACCCACCTCGTCGACCCGCCCAGGGGGGCATCGCCTGAAATCCGACATCCGGAGGTTTTGGGGCCATTGCTATTATCAGCACGACTTCGTCATGTTACATTCAAGGCAGCTTCAACTAGCTGTTTCGATTTTTATAGCGGACACGGTCTTCTGAGCAGATGTAAATTGAATCAGCGTGATTCAGATATCCACGTCATCACCGGGTGGCGTGCTTCTCCGCTTGGTGCAATGCTAAAGGCGGCATCCGTTTCTTCCGTAGTCTTCTGTAGATCACCTGTTTTGACTGTGCCTCTGTAATCAGTATGTCTACTATCATCGCCATCTCTACTCTTGTCGACGTCCTGGAGCCTCCAGTATATGTACTTCGAGCACAGGAAATAAAGTCGCACATGCGCCGCGACGAAGGCGAGTCTTCTCTGCTGTCACTGTGTAGCCACGCTTTCAGCTAACCTCCAGAGCAACGATTCAGATATTGCTGCAAGCCCGCGTAGCTGCCTTGAATCTCGTCCTAGGTATCATCTTGCCTTCAACATTCCGCGCAGGCAACTCTGGTCCGCTGGTGACAGACCTCTTAGCCCCCCCATGAGCCTTACATCTCTCCAAACTTGGAAATGAGAAAAACAATTGAGAGACGCCTATGTCCCCTGTGTCTGCGCGACTAAACTTTCCCTATCCGAGACGTAGATGATCGAAAGAAGCAGGAATATCGACGATAGTAAAGACGGCCATAGTAGAAATGCAAGAGACGTCACGGGAGATGCAGTCGCCAAAGCAAAGCCGAAAACAGGTCGTCTCACAATTAAGTCAATGGGAGATAGGTAGTGCTTCGTCATGAAGTTGTAACAAATTTGAGGTCAACATCTCTTGTTATCTTCATATCCCGTTGAGTCTGCGGTCGAGATGTGCTAATGTGCTAAGTTATTTGGCTTCATTCCGCCAATGGCATTTTGGTGCGAAATCTCACGTCTTGGAGGTCTCACAGCATGCACTCCTTCCATCATTTCGGCCTGGTTTCACCACTTGAGTTGTTTGAGGATTCTAATTGCAACTCACTTTTTCATTTCCTCGTACATGGAATTGAGTCGATGTAGGCAGTTCTCACGGAGCAGTCCATGGCCCGTATTGCACCTACCTTGCAATCAAGTCGCTTGCCTCTCTGTGTGACTAGGCATCATGGGCGAAAGTCCAAGATCCCCTCTGAAGAGTTGAAATTGAGTCATTTCAATGCAGATCTCGCGAGCCCATGAGACTGAGGTTTTGTTGTGAACGACTGGTAACTAACATTTTGGTGAATCGGCTGAGACTCAAAGCAGGCAGGCGACCTGGAGACGGCGGCAAGCGGCTGGGGTAAAGAAGACGATACGTGCGGGAAGTCCGAGGTGTGGTGTTGTCCATCATGCCTCTATCGGGGCGAGGCTCGGCCAGCACAGGCAGGAGTGGCGCGCCGGTAACAGAGACAGAAAGTAGGAGGTGGTCCGAGGAGATACAAACAGCACAACCAGATAAAACTTGAACATGTTCAACTCGAATCCCCAAAACCAACCACACATGATGCGATGGAGGGCTTTCAACTTATGGAATCAATTCGTGTTCCCCGAAGCATTTTGACTATATACAACTCAAATGCCCCGGGTCAGCCGGGAACTTGGTCAATGGCTGCGTAGTCAGCTGATGGAAGGATCCAATGTTCAACTGGGATGTATATAAGTGGAGGAGGACAGGATGGGATAGGACAAGAGCTGAGGAAGGGACAAGAGGAGACAGGAGAGGAGAACGGGAGACAGCCCGAGGGGAGGCACACACGAACCGTGGGTTTCTGTTTACCTTTTTTTTTTTTTTTTTTTTNCAGCCCGGGGGGGGGCCCCCCCGAACCGTGGGTTTTTTTTTTCCTTTTTTTTTTTTTTTTTTTTGTAGAGACCAGGTCGGCGGCCAGATCACGCTCTTCTGTGTACCTCGCTCATCCTTCCATGTCTGCAGTCTCACTGCCCAACCTCATTCTCATTCGCACAACCCTTTGCCATTCGCATCCGCGTCTATCTTCCTTGACTCGACTTTTGACGAAGGACCGGACCTTACAAGACCGGCCGCAGAGGAAAGCGAGGCACTCGTAAGGAGAGACCAGACTGCTGCGGCGTATCCGTCCACATTTAAGGTCCTCTCTGACACAGCGCCAACACCTCGCAGCACGCCAGGCAAGTCTTCCCGCCCTGGGCCCTCTCGCTCTCTCTTTCTTCGAATAAAGACTGCGTGGTCTGTCTCCTCACCCCAGCAAGCACTTTACCCACCACAAGCACCTCCTCCGGGAAGTCTTCTCACAACCACCGGATCTCCACCACCGTCTTCCACTTCGTACTTCTTCGCTCAACCGCGTTCTTCATCTCTTCTGTTTTTGGATTGCCTCATCGCACAACCTAGACGACCTATCTGTCTGTTCCAGAAGACCCTGACGCTTTCTCACGAGATCATCGCAAACAGTCGAAGAGGAGTAGCAGCAGCAACAGTGCGGTAGCAACGCAAGCAATCAACCGAGAGGACAAGCGGGCGAGCAGTCACATCCGTCAATCAGCTCGCTCCATCCCCCCAACCATCCACGCATCCATCCTCGATCAATCAATCAATCAATTCACATCGGTCGCGTCCCCACTCTCCGCAACACGACACGGAACGTCCCTCAAGCCATCCCGCCCTCCATCAAACCGCTCACTCACTCACATACCGCGTCTCCCACCTCATCTCACACCTTTTCGCGCCTCTAACCGCGCAACCTCTCTACACTCCCACACATCAGCCCGCTCTTACCACAACCCTTTTTGCTTATCTGGCACGGTCCAGAAATTTTCATCAATCGACACGCTGCAAATTCAAATCTAATTCTCAGCAACAGCCAACTTTTTTCAAGTTTCTTGTCTTTGTTGCAGACTCCAATTTTTTCAGCCTTTCCCTTGTCAAACAAACAACAGCCCCCTTTTTCCTCCCTCAGGGCGCTACTGTTTTTGCACGGTAGCTTCTTCAGCACTTGCAGCACACAGAGTAGCTCGCAGACCAGCTCCGGAGGTTACCTTATTGCCACTCAATGCCCGGCGAGTAAGCTAAAGGGTAGCGAACGAACGAGCCAATTCTGCGTACCTGCCCGTTTCCGCACCCCGGTCCAATCCAAATCCCTCCTTCCGCTTTTCGTGTCGGGACCTCTGCCGCCCCCAACTTTCTTCCACGCACACACCTCATTTTGGAACGCGTCGCAACTCGACTCGAGATACTCTCGAGAAGCTTGTCGACTTTGCCAACGCTCAAAATCGCGTCGAGACTGGGCTTTTCATCCCAATATGTCTCTTTTTCCCAGCGAAAGCGGCTTGTCCGCTGCCGCCACTGATTGCTCTTCCAACATCGCGTCGTCGAGCTCGACACCCCCTACTAGCATTTCCGACGTTGCCAGCCAGGCCTCGGACGGCCCCAAACTCGACGATGTGCCCGTCCTCCTCGAGACCGAAACTCACATCGAAGCCCATATCGAGGCTCAGATCGAAATCGCTTCCGAACCTACTGTTGCAGAGCCCGCTGCTCCGGTCGAAGAACCTGTTGCACCTACCGAAGAGCCAACACCCGAAACTTCCTCAGAACCGCTGTCTGCTCCCCGTTCTCGTCGGTCTTGCTCCGGAAAGGCCGTGTATAACTTGTCTCAACTGAGCGGTACCGCTAACCGCGGGCACCGACGCGCCAAAGGCGATGATGTGGCCAGCAGTCGTCGCAGAACCATTTCAGGCGACACACTCGTCAATGGTGAAGCTGATGCTGTCTCCCATGTTGCCGGCAACCTTGTTCGCGACGGGATCGACGCGTTGGACCTTCAATGGTCTGTCGGCGAGCTGAAGGCCCCGCGCGCGAAGAAGGCCAAGGCGGAGAAAGCAGAGACTCCCAGGCTTACCCGCCACACTGCCCGCATTTTCAACACTCCTGTCGACTCGCTTGCGACCAAAGTTTCAAGCCTGGGCAAGCGAAGTCGCAAGACGTTTGAGCAAAAGATCACCAAGATGTCACGCGAGCTGCGCCGCCTCCAGGACACGAACGAATTTGCCGGTATCGAGGAAAAGCCCGTGATAAGGACGGTCTGGTCAAACGGAAAGATGGTTATTGTCGATCAAAACGGCGATCCAATCCAGCCCAAGAAAAAGGCCAGGTCTGAGGAGCCGAAGAAGGAGGAGGCAGCAGTGGAGAAGCCCGCAGAGGCCGAGAAGCCCAAAAAGACGAAGCGCACAAAGAAGTATCTCGATCGTGGACTGTATGCTGGCCAAGCGACTCCTGCCGACCTGACCAAGGGTCTGTCGAATGCAGAGCAAAAGAAGCTCGCACAGACTCCCGAACTTCAAGGTTACGGGCGTCCCAACAAAGCGCTTCCGCTGCCCATGTTCAGTGGCTTGCGACTGCTTCTCAGTGGACGCGACTTTAAGCTACCATTTGATGTCTGCAACCCTCTGCCGCCCGGCCAACCGAAGCCTGACGAGTTCAGGAAGATGACGAAGAGTATGTGCCGATTTTGTACGCTGAAGTGCTTGGTTATACTAACTTTTGGTAGACCGTTTCATCGGCGATTCCATCATCTACTGGAAGAAGACACCTCATTTCCTGGACCAGTCCAAGTGCGTTTGCACACCCGACGATGGCTGTGGCGAGAGCTGTCAGAACAGAATTATGCTCTACGAGTGTGACGAGAAGAACTGCAACGTTGGGCGCGAAAACTGCACGAACCGCGCCTTTGCCGATCTTCAGGAGAGAAAGGCGGGCGGTGGAAAGTACCGCGTTGGTGTTGAGGTCATCAAGACGGCAGACCGTGGCTATGGCATCCGCGCCAACCGTTGCTTTGCGCCGAACCAGATCATCATGGAGTACACGGGTGAGATTATCACAGACGAGGAATGCAGCAATCGCATGGAAACCAAGTACAAGGACAACAAGGTACGTCTCCGCCCAGTCACGTGTTACGGACATAAAGCTCACATTACCAGTGCTACTATCTCATGAGCTTCGACCAGAACATGATTATTGACGCTACGACTGGAAGCATCGCTCGCTTCGTCAACCACTCATGTGCCCCCAACTGCCGTATGATCAAGTGGATCGTATCTGGCCAGCCCAGGATGGCGCTTTTCGCAGGAGACAAGCCCATCATGACGGGAGAGGAGCTTACGTACGACTACAACTTCAGTCCTTTCAGTGACGAGAACGTCCAGAAGTGTCTCTGTGGCGCACCGAATTGTCGCGGCATTTTAGGGCCGAAGCCTCAGGAAGTCAAACAGCCCAAGCCGCCCAAATCGACTCTCAAGGCTGTAGTGAAGGGTGCTATGAAAGCTAGCAAGCGCAAGTTCGAGACGCTGGTGGGAGATGATGACGAGACTGGCAGCGCTGTCAAGAAGCGCAAGATCAAGGCTGCTAAGGGAGCGAGACATTCGCTGTCGGCTACAACCAGCCTGAAGGCCGTCAGCAAGGCTGCTACAAAGGGCGCCGCAACTGTTAAGAGACGCGTGTCGGCAATGGCAATTTTGAGCGGCAACACAAAGTCAACTCCGGCAAAGGCGACGCCCACGAAGGCAGCCGCCAAGAAGGCGACACCGAAGAAATACACGGCACCCAACCCGGCGCGCAAAGCTACCGCTGTCCGTAAGTCGGGCAACGGAAAGATGCTCAAGACGTACGGAAAGGGGTCGCCCAAGAAGGTGTCGAGCCGTGCACCCAGCATGACGATCGTGGCTGCGGGAGCAGATGATGACGAGACACCCGTGAAGAAGACGACGATCGCTACCAAGCTGCACAGAAGCCTTAGCAAGGCCTCGCGCAACGCATTGGAGGAGCTCTCTCGCGAATCTACTATCAGGCTCGTCAGCCCCGAACTTGTGAGCCCCGGGGCGACCATCACAGCGCGACAGGACTAGAAGAGGGGGCGTGGCGGATGAGCTGTACTTCGGGTGCACGGCCAGTGGTTAATCATTTAATCGAGTTCTGACGTCGACAAACGAGGGCGGTCCGGATATGTTTGGCGTTCGCAGGTGATTTCGGTCTCTCAACAGGCGAAACGGGGACTTGTATATTATGGGATGGACGGACATGGGGACGACGACGAAAGGGTTGATGAAGGGGTGACGGGAGGCAACAGCGTCAGCTTGCCACTCGCGGAGCAGAGGGCATTTTCTCCATCTCGCTGCATACGTACGATCGGGCCCCTTGGCCAGTGCCGGGTCATGTTTTTGATAGTATTTTTTGCGGTGGCAGCAGAGACAGGTCTGGGCATATTTTTTCTACTGCATCATTTCCGATTGGCAAGGGTCTCTCCGGCGGCGGTCATTGTCGACGCTCTGAATACATAAAGCACACATGTTTAATGATGAAATGGGTTTTTTGCATCGAGTTTCGGTCTCAGCAGCGCAGGGTTTTTGAACGATGCGGCTCACAGAGCGGTGAGCTCACCGAAGCGTGAATTATAAGGCGGCAAGCGCTGATTGATGACTTGATGCCATCTGAGGCGTCAGCGTCGAGGCGGCGTGCTTGGGGCCATTCGTCTGACCGAGAATCGCAGATGTGGATCCGTCACCGACTGGGTCGGATAGAAAGGGAACTTTTGTTCCCCCGCCCGGTTTCGAAACAACTGACATTTTCTTGGAGTAGCAGTGTCTCGCTTCTCTTCTAGAAGCCTGCCTCATATGAGCTAGAGCTGGGCTGTGTGCTCGGGAGTAGATGACAGGAAACAGGAAACAACACAAAAGCTATGCGCTCTCACCCTCGTCACCTGACGCTAGCTGCATGCCGTGTAGGCGCCTTATCAAAACACACTGGCGGGCTTGCTGCGCAATATTGTATTCAGATACGTCATGTCAACGAACATTTGTGGGAGAGAAGCGGAATGATAAACCTCTGATGTTTGTGCTGTGATGTTACATAAGCCTGCCCTGAGACCTGAACAACTTAGGCACCTCTGACCTCGGCCGCCAAATCTTATACGTCATGTCACGGAAAATATGAGAGTAAGTGGATTATTAGCTGAAACAAGACACGGGCTGATATTACGAGGAAGCCGCCTGTATGCCTTGAGTGAGACCGAGTGAGAGAGGCAGAGACGTTTAGTGTCACTTGGTAGGCCCTTTTTTTTTTTTTTTTTTTATTGAAAAGACCGCTGGATATCCTTTGGTTGGTTGGCGTTGGTTTGGCTAGCTGGGTCTGTGCCGCACGCGACAGCTCTGCCATTGGTTCGCACCACCCAGATACTTTGCAGCTCCTGATGCATCATCCTGACCTGACATCAAGCACAGGTGCTTCTGACTTGAAAAGGTGCTCGACGACCAAGAGGCAGTGTTACATTCAGCAAAGACCTTACCCAAGTGCACATTTTTGGTTGGAAACAGACTGTCGGGTTGCACTTCTGGTTTGCCTCGAATGAGCTACTGGTCCAGGGATATTTGGAGACTACTAAGGTAGGTAGGTGGGTACCCACGTACCTTACCTACACCTATCCCACGGTCTTAAAGGTTAGTGCGGTTCTTGCGGGGCTTTCCATATCACGAAGCCCCGCAAGTACTACGCTAACCTTTAACACCGTGGGATAGGTGTAAGGTGCCTTAGGTGGTGGAGCTCCTCGGCCGTTGTTGATGGTCTGTGCAATCGACCAGTGCGTGGTACTTTGAGCCGCATCGCGTGTGTCCAATCAGAGTGCCATTGAGGCAAGCCCCACTAAGCCAAGGACCCCTCTATCACTTTGGGGGTGTTCACGTCACCCAACCTCATCCTCAATTTTCCCCAACCACGGAGCCAAACGGTGACGGTGAACGACTTCGAAATATTTCGCGCACACAACCTGCGTAAATATGCCCATGAAAGATTCAGGCTACCGGTAAGCAAGGCATCTTTCCTTTCTCTAACGCGAAATTCCAAGTGGAGCTCTGAGAAACGCGCAGCCGCGCAAGGATAGAGAGCTAGTTTCGCGCGTTCACCGACTAAGTGGGCTTCCCGCAATGGACCCACGCCAAAAGTCGACCTCACATCCTAGTATGAGGTTCATTCGTTGGTGGCTTGATGCGGATGAGCCACGAGATTCATAGATTCACCGAAGATTGTAATTGGAAGAAAATGTTATTGCTATTCATGCTGCTATCAAAACTCCTCTATCCTTCTATCCCGAAACTCCATGAACAAAAGAAATGGCCGTTGATGGCGGTGCTGGTTACCGACGGGCGGATGACACTAGGTACTGCTAATCGTTCCGCGCCGTAACATGAATCTATCTATCCGTGGCTGTGCAGTGGTCCTGTCGCCTTACTCAACGATTTCCTTACGTTTGCTCTCCGTGTGCAAGCCACCAACCCTCCACCGCTAGTCGCGAGCTTGAGTGAAGGCGGTTGGAGTGGTGGCGGCAGTGCTGGTTTTACACCGAGAGATGTTGGCTTGAGATAATGCTCGGTCCGCCGTGCCGTGGGCGAAGTTGTTTGCGATAGCTGGCGGGCCAGATATTGTGAGCGGCCACTCGATCGAGGCAGACGAAGCGCGAGCTTCCCCTGCTGGATTTTCCATGGACTCGGCCGAGCAGCTTTCCATGTGTCGAGATGGCATTTATCGGTTGGCTGGGATGGCAACCTGCTGCATGTTGCAGTACTCACAGCGCCAGTGGTGGCAGCTGGGACAGGCTTGGTCTGTTGAAGGGTTCAAGGGACCAGTGCTACAGTTGCTACAGTACCAAACCCAAGCGTAGGTTACCGCGGGCTTGCTTGGTCTCTTGCTGCTGCCGCCGGTGGCACGGCTGGAGGAAGAGGAGTGCTTGTGGCTGGGCATGGTTATTGATTGAGATATTTGACGGGGCTTGAAGTTCGTGGTGGAATGATCTAAGAACGAAGACAAGGTCCTTGCTTGATTGCCTGTTTGTTGCGAATGGGAAGAGTGTTGCTTATGAGGAAAACTGATGTTGAGGCGGATGATCTGCTTCTGAGAGTAAGAATCGAGGGCATCGCCGGGCTTCTTATGTTCCTTCTGAGAACGCCGGATGGTGTACAAGACCTCTCACGAGATGGTATTTGGTTTTTGACATTCTGCGCAATTGGGCATTGCAAATGAACGCAACGTCATTGTCCTCAAGTTCGCGATCCTGGACACAAATACAGCCCCGGGGGCGGAGCGCCAGTCCCGCTCCTCGGTGAAGATATGGAATCGCGCATCTGCGCTATACGCAAATACCACAACAATTCCCAAGTCAACTTAAACAATTCCTTGTCTACCGCAACTGTCTCATCTCAATATAATTAAGGAATAAGTGTGAGAGCTTTTATTTTGCAGTTCGTGACAGGGCGAGAGGCAGTGCCTCCGGTGTGTGTACCTCAGGTATCGGTGTCAGCTCCGCGATCTTCCAGCCCGCCCCGCCCCGCCTCGTGTGTTTCCGGCACCGAGACTTTAGACCGGTCCTTTCACACCTCCTTCCACTATGTGCACTTCTGACTCTGGTGCCTGACTACGGTGCTTTCGAAACTCCCTCGAAAACTTCTTGTGCATGAGACTACCGACCCCGCGGCGCTTCACCACACCCTTAAAAAGGACTATGCGTGCTCTAAAAACGGCGACAACCAATCGCGACGCCTCAAAATATCAGAGAGATGTTGGTCCCTTCGCGGGTAGGCGCGGTCCTTTTGACTTCTGTGGGTTGCATTCCGCTTCATGCGCATGCGTGGAGCCTATGACTCAATATGCAATGCGAGAGAGCTTGAAATGACGGCACTGTAAAAGTACCGATGCAACGACACCATGGCCGTGAGAAATCGGGATGCTGCTGCTGCTGCTGTCCTCAGCCGTGGGCTTCACTTCTCGCGATAGCTCTTCAGCTCTAGGAGGCGCTGGCTGCCAGGTGTGGCTTGAGGATGAGGTTGGTTTCACGAATGAGGCACCAGGGGCGCCAGAGGCGATGCAAACTGTCTGAGACTTCTTCCTAATGCTGAACTCAGCGACAGAGAAGAGGCGTGTCTTTTTGCCAAGGCTTACTGTAGCACGAGATCTATTAAGATGCGCGCTTATCTTTATCTTTGGACGATGAAGCCACTGAGACAAACCCATTCGCATCTCACATCAACGTCATTAAGGCTTACTCGAGGTTCTCAACGTTAGCTCACATCGCACAAAGTTCATGGGAGCCTTCGGAATATAGAAGTGTGGCTGAAAGAAAGCAAGTGAGATCTATTGTAGAGAGTGTGTCGTGAGACATCTAACCTGTAGACATGACCCCAGACCCAGACAGACATGGATGGAAAAAGAAAAGTGATACCAGAACCGCGCCAAGAAGTCTAGATGTGAGCCAGTCCATCAATAGGAAACCGCGTGCATGTCCCCATCTTGACTCATTCGACAGCTAAGAAACGTCGCCAAAAGAAAAGAAAAAAACACCAATGAGGCAGTTCCCCGTAAGAGGAAAAGGTAGGTCCATGCAGATCATAACTCCAAAAGATCAACTCCCCATGCGTATGCTCACAAAACCCCCGAGTGGCAAAAACCACCTCGGCCACTTCGATTGGTCCAATTGACCAATGAGTCTTTGCAAGTTCCGTCTAATCCAGCTCTTCGACACATGACAATTGGGTCGAGATTTGACTTGTCAGAGCTGTATCGGACGATTCTTTTCGTTGACCACTTCTCGAGAGCGAAGCGGCGACGTAAAAACACGACTCCTCGTCGAGGAAGCTCTCAGGCGACCCTGACCTTGACCTGCTGTAGAGGGCAGTTTGCGCAGCGGAAGACATTGCAATTGGGGCAACCCGGAGTCGAGTTGCAACTCATGCCCGAATCACCACATTGGCACTAAAAATCATGAGCATTAATCAAAGAAGATTAGGGATCGGGCTTTCACTTACGCATGTCCAGACCCAATGATGCTCGTACTTCTTGGAAGAAGACTTTGAAGAGTGTTTGTGGGAAGATCCTGAAGGCATATTGGAGTAGAAGAGACGGAATCACTGTGAGACAGTACTGTAGATAGAGTAGTGCAAAAAAGTGATTGAGATTTTCAAAGCTCTGTGAGGAGTGACGATGGAATCTGAAGACCGGTGATGATCCAAAACTTCAGGCCACAACGACATCCAGCTCTGTCTTTTTATACATATCCTCCCAGAGGTAGATTCGCGACTTCTCACGGGCTCCCATATGAATTCGAGGCCAAGTGTCATTGGCATTGTAAGGCGATGTAATTACAGACAACCAAAGCTCTCAGCCACGTACGGCGACCACTAGACGCCTTTTCACGCGATGCCTTAGGCGGTCTTGCCGAAGATGTGAATGAGCCCTTGCTCGGTGGGGTCCCTTTTGTGAATCGGTGTCGGTAGCTGCTGCGGAAAGGCATCCTCGTCCAATATCAAGGATTCATGGTTCAAGACAGGATGGAGCAAGACATCCACCCCCGCGTCGTTCCCAGGCTTGAGGTTTGCGCCTCTCGATTGGAACGTCTCTGCGCGATTCATTGGCAAGGAGCCTCGCTCGTCATGGCCCTGCGCGTTTTGCGCCTTGAGAGTCAGGGCCGTCGAGACCGATGCTACGGTCCGCCTAGGCAGATATGGCATACCGCAGTCCCTGTGGAACAGTTAGCTCGAGACAAACTAGCCGAGTTAATCCACAGGGCATGGGGCCAGATGACTCTCTGGTTGCCGAAGCTACGGAGAAGGGCAGCCGAATGAGAGGCGAGCAGCAGGGTGCGAAGAAAAAAGGACCGCAGGAGAGTGAGGACGGGGAAACAGTAGGGGACGAGGCGAAAGACCTTGATTGCGGCTCTGCGCGCGAATTGGCGGTGGGGGCAGGTGTTGTCTGGCTGCATTGCCAGTTCTTGGTGAGGATTTGGCAACCAGGAGGCTCAGGGGTTACCACACACCAGGAAGGAGGCTCTACGGTTTATTTCGGGTTGGTGCGGATTAATTGCGCCTGTTTGGTACTTTGAAGGTTGGCATTGCGAGAGTCCTCTTTGGGGAAGCGCAGCCGCCTGGTTCCCAAGGGTTCCCAAAGTCCTGTACACCGACAACTAGGCAACCGGACTCCACTAGTAACCATGGAAGGCGGGCTTGTCTTCGAGTGTTGGGCAGCGCAGAGCCGCAAAGGAATCACTCTTCGGCTGAGTTTGGCTCTGTGGCACACTGCGACCCGCGACAAAGTCGACTCATACGGCTGTTGCGGTCGTACATTCCACCAACACGAGCCTGATCCTGTGTCTCTGTCTCCCTGCAGGCGTGCATGGTCGAAAACGGGGATTTGAGTCGCATGTGTTGACATTGACGAAAGCTTGAAGGTCTTTCTCGCTCTTTTGGCTAGACCCGCACCAGCTTGCAGGCAGCAGTACCTTCCCATCAGAAAGGGAAACGAAGCAGGCTCTGGTCTCACTGTCGGACACCATGTCCCAAGTCTTGGGACAGCGTAAGCATGCAGCTGAACCCCGCCTTCTTCGTGTATCCCATCACGTGACCACTGAACATCCCGGTGATCGGCTCTTGGCCACAGGTGATCGAACACTGGGGTCATTTTTGTTGATATCTCAGTGTACTTGAGTCCCGGTTGGCCGATGGAAGTGCAGGACATTGACGATCCCACTTGTCGAGAAATTTGAAAGCCGGGGATGTTTTGCCGTAATGTGGAGGCTTTGCCGTTCAGGATAATACGACGGCAGCGACATAACACTGCTATACGAAAGCGTAAGGCTAAAAGGGGCGAAGAAAAGGTTAGTAAACATGATTAGTAGTATAGAAAAAATAAGAGTAATGTCGATGATAGGAACAAAGGGGAAGTAAAATACTCCCTGTTCCAAAGGTGTCCACCCGTATGTATGACAGAACTGTCGTTCGAGAAGATCGATAAATAAAGGGGTGAGGGGAGGGGGGGGTTCCGGATGCAATGTTAGAAGCTGAATGAGCACATGTGGCTTCGATGGGTTCCGTACCTCTGGGAATGAGCACAACATCGGTGGAACCTGGATCGTTGATGCGTTGGTAGTCGTTGACAGCCGCTACGTATTGAGACTCGGCAGACATATTCTTGTTCATCTTGATTCCTCCCTGTCTGGTAGTGAGTCGATCGTAAATGCCAAACACAGCCAAACTGTTGGCCCATTCATCGATGAAACTCTTCGTCCATTCGTTCATTCAGTCGGCGAATCAGTCGAAAGATTTCCTTTAGGCGATTTGTGACTGGAATTCGGGTTGCCGGTGAGAAGACAATAAGAGAGGATGTGCCGTTATATACTTGATATTGAGGCTCAACACCACAACACCTGACACTTCAGGCCAGCACTTCAGGCCAGCAAACTAGGGCATCCCTGCAGCAGCCGTGATCAGAAGGCTCTCGCATTGAAGCCTTGCGAGACCGACCAGCTGACGACTTAGGAATAGAGGCCTTAGGAGGCTGCAAACTTGCAAGACTAAAAGTGCACACTCGAAAGAGCCTCGGCTGGAGTATGGCAGAGATCCACTGTGAATGGGCCCATTTGATCATGCCGTTCTGGCGGTGGCTGGCTGTCCGGCTTACAACACAGACCGCAGAGCCGCGGGTCAGAACCAGTTGGAAGCGAGATGGCAAGTGGTCTCGGTGTTACCTCACTAAACATTTGCGGCTCCTTCTGTCGCCGTTAAGGTTGTTGAGCGAGGGTGTGAAGCAATGCTTGGGGGTTTTGAGGCATGCAGGCGCCTTGAGCAGCGAATGACCGGGCTCGCGGTTGATGAACCATAGCTGGAAGGAGAGAAGATGCTTTTGGGGAGCAGTTGTGGGACTGGTAACCCCATAAATCTGTGAAAAGTCGAAAAAGTCGTGTCATAGGTGTATGATGCACGGGGTTTGTGAAGTTCGTTGCAGCATACATCTGTAGGTTCACCCAAGTGTGGTGTGCTGCACCTCGAATGATGGTAGTTCTCGATATGGAAATAGCAAATAAGCGAGACGCTTCTGTTTTATCAGTAGATGTTGAAGCAGACCGGAGAGGAATCTGCGATGGACAATTTGGGGCTCGTATGACAGTCGGGGTCACCATGGATGCCTAGATGAGAGCTGAAATGAATGCAAAAGCGCGGGTTGTGAAGTACGCCGCGAATGGAAGTCCCTTGATCACCATGCCCAAATTCAAGTTGGCGACATCGCTGATTACGGCAACGTAAACACTCGCAAAGCCACTTTAGTTGACGCCCAACTTTGCTGGGCAGCAAGACGGATCTCAGGCCACGATCCGTTGCAATGTTTGACGCGCGTTTGTAAACAATCATCGTGATTCGTTGCCGGCCATCAATGTCTGCGAAGGAGGGTTTGCCGGACGTCAGTGCCTGGATCGTCCGGGGGGAAAACGAAGGTCTTTCATTCGATGCAGCGAGGCGAACAGAAAGAGAGAGAAAAGTAGCAGTTTCAGGGGGCTGCCAATGGCGAAGTGTGTAAACGAGGGACACACAGAAAGCAAGATGATTCGCATGAACGGGTGGTGGGTGTGGATGACGACGATCGTAAAATGATGGAAAGGCAGTGTTTCCGGTTCCCAAGTAGGTTGGGTGTGACAGAGCCAGAGAGGTTGGTTGGTACGGGAAAAGCGTCGGCCGAGAGGCAGTGACGAGACAATAAAGTTGCAAAGAGAACACGCGATGTCCCTATTCGTAGAAGGCAAGTACACTGTAATTAATCGGGTAGGTGGGTGGGTGAGGTCATAGGGCTGAGTATGTATGTTCCACTTTGGCAGGCGTTGTTGCGGCATTCTTCTGCAGCGCGTCTTGCCGTTGCATGCCACCCTGTGTGAATGGACCGCTGCTGCCAAAGAATCTGAACAGTACGCTAGCCCTGTGTAAATTGCATGGAACGGGTCTTGCGCGGAATGGACGGCGGAGCAGCACCCGCTTCAGCGTCTACATGTGGACACCCCTGCTCGCCTAGACGCTTGCTCGGCTGTCGTCCCGCCAGACGCATGGCACTGCGGCCTCCCAGCCAAACTCGTCTGGTGACGACAAACCCGATTGCCCGCGCAAACTTGACGCGGCCGCAAGTCCGCCGTCGATGCGCCGACCGAATCCTCATTCGTACACCTTACTCGTCACCAACTTGGAAACAGAACCTCAATGGTCCGGCAATGAATGTGCAACCGCCATGTCGGCCGCCACAAGCACAAAGTGCGCTTCGCGATGGGTGACGCGAATCATCCCAATCATCATTACCAGCACCAGCGGCTATGCTACCTACGTGATTGTTGCGTACTTGGGAGGTTGGTCTGCCTCTCCCTTGCTCCGTTGCCCATTTGTTAACCACTCTGCTCCGCAGTCGACTACTTGTACAGGACTAGACATGAACACGGTACCGCCATCGCGACAATCACGATATACCTCTTCTTCTACCTCTCAACGATTGCAACATACCTTCGAACCTTTCTCAAGATCAAAAAAGACCCTGGCCTGGTCCCGCTGGGTCCTCAGGCGCAGTTGCCCGATTCCAACTCGAAACGCAGGCGGAAGAAGGACGGAGACTTGGAGAGCCAACCGTACTTCACTGGTCCCGACCAAAACCCGGATAGCCCGGGCTTGGAAGATTTTTACAGCAGAGATGTCTTTGTGTGCGAAAACGATGGGCGTCCCAAATGGTGCTCGGAATGTCGCACTTGGAAGCCCGACCGCGCACATCACTCCAGCGAAATCGAGCGATGTGTTCGAAAGATGGACCATTATTGCCCTTGGGTCGGTGGCATGGTGTCAGAAACCTGTCAGTGATGAATCTGTTTGTTGGTGACAGTGATGCTGACCATGCACAGCCTTCAAGTTCTTCGCTCAATTCACCTTTTACTGCACCCTCTACTGCACAATCTCACTAGCGACCGCGGCCTACTGTTTGTCGAGACAAGTGCGAGAGGGCGGAGCTGATGGCCGGACAATATCTGGTGTTGCAATTGCCGGATTCTTTGGCATCTTTACATTCCTCATGACCGCAACGTCGTGGAGGTTCATTTTGCTGAACATTACTAATATTGACGCGCTCCGCAAGTCTTGGGTGCATCAACTCGCAATTCGAGTCCCCAACGACACGAGCCCCGGCAACGGATACGGGATCGTCACATATCCTCTGCCAAAATATCCTCAGCGAGCACATGAATCATCAGATGCCACTGTTGATAGCGAATCGCCTAGAGATCGCCTCGCAACCCGAGTGTTCGCCATTGTCAGCACCGACCCCGACGAAAACCCCTGGGACCTGGGCTGGAGGAGAAACTGGACGTCTGTAATGGGTTACAGCCTGATCGACTGGCTTCTTCCGATACGCGGCTCGCCGTGCGCTGTACACGATAGCATGGAGAGCGATTACGAGATGGGACCTGTGGTGCAGGTCCTGAGAGAACGATACGGACTCCGGGACCCGAACCAACCAGCCTCGCAGGTTGAGATGCAAGAAGTGAGGCCAAGCGCACGTTGAGCACATATCCGAGATACCCAGTAAGACATGAGTTGGCGTTGGTTGTTCGATGAACATACTTTGACGAGCGTCTGCTTTGGAATACGCGGCCCCGGCCACGCCATGCTCATATCCGTTTTTGTGTAATACTTAATCTAGTACAGAATAACCGTCATGCTTTTATTTCCTCGCTGCCCATAGCCATACCAGTGAAAGAAGTGTCAGTCGAGGGGGTTCGGAGGATGAGTTTAAAAAAGGGGAAAGAAATCCTAACTGGGCTCCGAACCTGTGATCCCTGGCAGCCACTCACACCTCTGGTCAGTTGACCAGTTGAGCCAGTTGGACCCAGGGCAAGTCCGACAGCGCAGTTAGCAGACCTGAATCCGAACCACTCTATAAGGTGAGCAGGCAGTCAGTCCTCAGGGGAAGGTGCGAGGTGAGAGAAGCGAATAGTGAGGTGAGCTAAGTGAAGTAATGCAGCGAACACAATTTCATGAGGCAGACGTCGGTTCGGCTACATGCAATCTATCTTCTTGCCTATCAAAGCCCTAGATTATATCTCGATCGAGAATAGTTGGAAGTTACTCATGGTGGGAAGGTCCCAATAGGGAAGGAAGCCAACCGCCACGTCTGATCCGACACGCATCGCTTCATGTGATATCGGTGCAGGAACTGCACTTCATGTGCTCGCATCCATTGGAGCACTTCATGGTGCCCTCGTCATCCGTCCCGCACATTTCAGAATTGTTGTCCTGCTCACAGCTGCAGCATGTCCAAGACCCTTCAGGCATCCGTTGCCGGCTGTTGTTGGGAGGAAGGGATTCGGCGCCAGAATCAGAATCAGACCTGCCCCATGATTAGGTTAGCAAGTCTATACAGCAGGCATTAATTAATTCTCACATCTTGTGCAGTTGTCTTCCAGTTTGACGACAGATCGAAGAGTGATATTAATGATTGAAATTGTTTGTTTTCTCTCTTCCAGATAAAAAACCAATATGAGTTGAGATAATATTGAAATGGGTTCTTCTGTAAATGATTCATATGTTCTTATAGATATTCCCTTAAAGGTTTTTGTCTGGCAATGTCACGAATCCGACTGTTTGAACTCTCGTCCTGAGTATGCTCGACTTTATAGCACCGCGGCCTTTCGACGAGTAACGGCAAGAAAGAGCCGCCCCTGATGTTTCTTACCTACCTAGTAGCCACAATTCTTGGCCTGCGGTGAGAACTACGGAAAGCACTCGATTTCAGAAAGTCTACCCCCAGTCATCAACATCGATGAGCACCCGTCGTGGATAGGAGTATCCGTTCTGACGACTCCTTCTGGAAGAGTATAGCTAGTCCAGGGGTGCATCCATTCTCCGAGATCCGATGGGTGGGTTGAATCTTGCAGCTGTCTCAGACGCAGCAGGCAGAAGTTATGGGACGGCCCCCTCTGGGCTGGTTCAGTGATACCTTGGCCCCGATATTCCTGGTAAACAGCCCATGAGGACGACCTCTGACTGGTCTAGCTGCGAGATCAACTCTGGGAGATGACCTGATACCGATGACCGGGTACGTCGTCCACCTACGCAGACCGACAGCCACCGCGGGATGCCCGAACTCTAGTCCGAGAAAGGGGCTAATCAGATGAGAATGCTCGACCGCCGTGCTTCTTGACTTTACCGAGCCTTCACCCTCCCGGACGATGGATCGCTTGGGGTCCATGGGGCCGAGAGACAGAGACAAAAGTGCCGCTTCATTTCTCTCTTGCTCGGACAAGGCGACGTCAGAAGGCAGCCAGAAGACCCACCCCATACGGCGTTACAGGACAGCATAGAATGAGGTTGCGTCAGGTAACTCGTTACTAGACTCCCCCTTTTTTACCACAAATACCACCTCCAGCCTTTCTTCTCTCAGTGCATGCTGAAATAGCCAAGCCCATAATGGTTCCAATTGGAAGGGTCCACAGCTTGAAGTTGTCGTCCGTATGAAAGCGATTCGTTCCCAGCGCAAGATACCTACAAGTAAAACACCATCAAACCAACTCGGTACAACTCCGTTGGATGATCGTAGTCGTCCAATCTGGCTTTGGCACCACAATATTGCTTCGACATTCCAAGTGGCTGGCGGGCCGCAAATTAGAGGTTTCAGGTAGGGCCAGATGCCTGGTGCTGCTGGCGAGCCTCGCCTGTAACTTTGAGTTCTTACATCATAACCCAGACACTTTTTGCACTTCTACGGCCCCCCTCTGCCCGTAGGATCACGGGCCTCGACGATTCACGCGATGGAATTGATATCGAATTCGTCGAATAGGTGAAGGCGATGGTCACGGCGTTACGTGAAGCGTGGGGTCGGGAGTATGGAAACTGACGCTCGTTGGCCATATGAAAGCCCATGTCTCATTCCCCTCTGTCATCTTGGAGTACTAATTTCAAAGGGTGTAACCTCGGGGCCTAAGATTCTGCACATGGTGATGGTTGGACCTGGGAGCCTTCCGTCAGCGAGCGGGTGCAGGACAACCAGAGGCTCCAAGCATCGGCGGCGTCGGATTGGCCAAATAAACGCTAGGGCAGCATATACGCCATGTGGTAATGGTAGCATTGGACAAATCTTAGCGCATAAGGCTGTAGGATCTCCCACAGCGTATGACGATGTCTTGCTTGAAGCGACGAAAAACGGAGGTGTGAAGCGGGGGAACCGGAGCGGGCAGCCAACCTGAGTACGATGGCAGCTTGTGCCACCTTTTCCTTTGGAGAGGTGGGCATCCGGAATAGAAGCTGCAGCCTTACGAGCAGTGTCCAAGAAGATGCTGAACGTGTTCGGGGGCTGCGTCTTCGCAAGGTAGGCTTGATTGAGGATGGCTGCCTCGCTCTCGATGCATGCCGTTGATGACGCCTGATTGCATCAGCCTGTTCGATGTTGAGCTGTCGGTTCCAGCGGATAGATGTCAAATTTGAGCAGCATGGGAGTGGAGAAGAGGAGTTGTCGTCACTGCCCCGATTGGGAACAATGGTTTCTTGAACTGAAGAAGCAAACCTGTCAAGGAAAGATTTGCAGGTACATGATGCTAGAAAGGGAGGAACATCCAATGGCGCACCCATCCGTGTCTCGAATGCCTAGAGTAGAGCAGGCCGTGTCAGGTCTCGCGTGGAATGAGCGGCCGAGTAACACCACCATCCCGATGTAGGAAATACTGTGTCTTTCGTCGATAAGACCCCAGTCTCCGGAAAGGCGTGTTGCTGCCAGTAAATCGACCAATCAAGAAGACTCACCTAGTATCGTTCGTGTGAGGATCCATTTGTCGTCCACCGCCTCGCGGGACATCGGGTAACGAAGCTGAACGGAATTTCGTGGGGGAGGCAGCAACTATCGTTGCGCAGGCTCTAACTAAGAAGAGCTGCAGGCCTGTCTTTTCGTTCGGTTGGAATCAGGCTGGGCTTGCACGCTGTGTGCGCCATAACTCAGTGACGTGTTGCTGGATGATGGTAATGTGGTAAGGCAGGTTGGTACTCAAGCCTAGACGGAAACAACGTCGACTTTCTGAACGATGTGGAACTTTGACACAGGTACCAAGTAGACGTTGCCAGCCAAAGAAGTGTCTGAGAAAATCAATGATTGTGACGGTCTTGTATCAACGAGTCCCGCGGTGTTGGTCGGTATCGTTGGAATCCTGAACCGTTAGTTGGAAGTGGGAAGGTAGCGAGCGGGGGAGGTGATAGATCGGAAAGTGACCCACGTCAAATCTGCGGATCATCGTTGGAGAAAGAGTGGGTCCAGACAGCCACTAAGCGCCTTACGGCAAGCTCGTCTCGGTGTTGAGGACGTTGCGCGCCGGTGACCAGCACTTTCACGTCTGTTCTTAGTGCACTGTGTTAGTGGAAAAAAGACAGGCGCGTCAAGGATCGCGTCTGCGTTTGCTTCGACTACCTACCTACCCACCTAGCAAGCGCAATCCAATATCTATGCAACGACCTCCAAACCTCAACTTACACCTGCCTTCCCTTGGTATCGTCGAAGGACCATTCATGCCGCACACTTTCTGCGTGCTGCGACCATCAAAAACTCAACACCCCCTATCTTTATGCCAATGTCTGTCTCACCCGGCCACTACTGAACTGTGGCAACTGCGCCGACGACACCGGCACTTGTTGCTATTGCTGCGACTCTTGAAAATATGTCGTCCTCCCAGTCCTTTCGGGATTCATCCCCCATCGCAGGCACCGGCAGACGCAAATCACACTTCACCTACCGACATCTGTCTCAGCTTGCCTCATACAATACGTCTTGTCCTTTGCGAGTCGTTGCGCACATCGATCTAGATGCCTTCTACGCTCAATGTGAGATGGTCCGTTTGGGCGTGCCCAAAGACCAGCCCCTGGCTGTCCAGCAATGGTGAGCATGGCGTCTGCACCATCTGCTTGCGTCTACTAACATGGCATAGGCAGGGTCTGATTGCTGTCAACTACCCAGCACGGGAGCATGGTATCGGCCGCCATTGCACCTTGACCGAAGCTAAGAAGATGTGCCCAAATATAATTGCTCAGCATGTAGCCACATGGCGGGAAGGCGACGACAAATGGGCCTACCGCGATGATGCAGCCGCCAACATTCAGAGTGACAAGGTCTCTCTAGACCCTTACCGCCTGCAGTCCAGAAAGATCTTGGCAATCATCAAGGAATCCTTACCCCAAGACCTCCAAAAGGTTGAAAAGGCCAGCATAGACGAGGTCTTCTTGGACCTGTCTGCGCAAGTGCACTCCGTTCTGCTGGAGCGGTTTCCGGAACTCGGGAACCCACCTCCATACGACGACCCTACTGAGAATCTGCCCAGCCCGCCTGTCTCAGCACTAGATTGGCAAGCAGATGCTCTAATCGATCTGGACGAGGAGGAGGAGTCTGTGGACCCGGACTGGGACGACGTGGCGATCCTCATTGGATCCGAAATTGTACGAGACGTTCGACGTCAGGTCCTAGAAAAGCTCTTTTACACATGTTCGGCCGGCGTTGCCAAGAACAAGCTGTTAAGCAAGTTAGGCTCCGGTCACAAAAAGCCCAACCAGCAGACTGTGATCCGGAACCGAGCCGTGGATCAATTCCTGTCTGGTTTCAAGTTCACAAAGATGCGCAATCTCGGGGGAAAGCTCGGCGAAAACGTCGTTACGACCTTCAACACTGATGCCGTCAGTGAACTGCTGCCCATTCCCTTGGATCAGATGAAGGCAAAGCTGGGGCATGAAACGGGAACATGGGTATACAACACCATTCGAGGTATCGACAACAGCGAAGTCAACTCTCGTACACAGATCAAGTCCATGTTGTCAGCCAAATCCTTTCGACCTTACATCAACACGCCCGAGCAAGCTGTGAGGTGGCTTAGAATCTTTGTGGCCGACATTTTTGCCCGACTGGTGGAGGAGGGCGTTTTGGAAAACAAACGCCGGCCAAGAACAATAAATCTACACCACCGTCATGCCGGTCAGATGAAATCACGGCAAGGCCCGATCCCTCAAGGCAGGCCTCTGGATGAGCAGACGCTCCTCGAATTGGCAAAAAGCCTCCTCAACCAGATCATAGCAGAAGGAAATGTCTGGCCTTGCGCGAATTTAAGCTTGAGCGTTGGGGGATTTGAGGATGGTATCACTGGTAACATGGGCATCGGAGCCTTTCTGCTCAAAGGAGAGGAAGCCCAAGCCCTAAGGCAGGGCGCCCGTGAAGCAAGCGGCACATCGATACCGGAAGAAAATCCATCAAAACGACGGCGGACTGAGGAAGGGGCCATCCATCGCTTCTTTACACGGGGCGTTTCCACCGACGACGAACTGCTGCCCGACGATGCAACCATCACCGAGGATATCAAATCCCGAAAAAGGGCGACCACGGCAGACTCGCCAGCGGCTACACTTACGGCGGATCGACCGCAGGAAGCAGTCAACGATAGCTGTGGCCAGCCACCAATCACGCCCTTCGTATGTACGCGCTGCAACACAGGCTTCGAAACGCCAGAAGAACACCAAAGCCACGCAGATTGGCACTTCGCCAAGGATCTACAGGAAGAAGAACGTGGCAATGCCGCATTTGCCAATCGATCCACTGCACGCAGCTCTGGCACAAAAGCATCGGGTGCATCGGCCAAGCGAGGCGGCCGCGGAGGCAAACTCGAACAAGGCCAGAGCAAGTTGAGGTTTGGATGAGTCCTGATCACACACCAAGGGTATCACTACGTCAAAAGTTTGTCGAGCGGGTCCTGCCACTCGATACCTGATCTGATCAAATTGAGGACCTCGCGCCCTGAGACTCGGTTCAAGGGTCATCGCGGCAGAGCAAATTAACGATGTCGTCCCTGGCGAACCTCAAAGAACGGTTCCTGAGGATGCCGAGCTCATATCTGCTCACCATACGAAGGGCGCAACAAACCTTAGATGAAGGGACCCATTAAGCAGGGACGTTGTTGGTTCGGATGCTCTGCAATGGCCACTTTTGGCTGCGATTCAACAAGTATTGCCAACTGAGATGCTGATTCGATGCCCACCTGACGCCCTCATCTAGTATGGAGTTACTTATTGCCTAGTACAGGCGTGTGCTGGGTCACATTTCATCGGAGTAAGCGGTTCGAACAATGAGGTCGGAGAACTTGGCCGTGACAGCCTGACAAGACAAGGAGAAACATGCTTTCCGTATTGTAGGGGAGCGACGCTATCGATGGCTGAATGTGGATATACAATACCCGCCAGTGTCGTCATCCCATCTTCCGCCTGCACTATCCGCGACATGGTCGGGTCCCCGCGTGTTGGATATTGGGAGCGTCAGGGGCGATGTCTACTGAGGAACAGGGCCTCAGTCATGATAATTCCAGATGGCCCAAGGATCGATGCTGAAAGTGACAGAAGAAACATTGCAGCCGCGCTTTTTTCGGAATGCCAGGGCCGGGATCGTGTCTCTGATTGAGGTCGTTGCCGCGAAAATGCCAGGCCCGCTCGTCGCGTATGGTTTTGGATGTGTCGGGTCGTCTTGTCAGAATCCAGATGGCGTCTGTCGATGATTGGCCATGAGTTAGGCATCTTTTGGGCTAGTGTGGGTTGGGCCACAATTATTTTGGCGCGAAGCATTGATACCCAACGACACCAACCACCGCCCGCTACCAAGTTGCGATCGAGTTACCTCAGCACGGATTGTTACTTCTAAGGCGGATGAGGGACGCAGAACACGCGTGATCATCCGCACATACCTTCTTGACAATGACGGAACACCGAGGATGAAGGGGGAGACCAATCGGCGAGGGATTCGTTCGATACAAAATACTCTTATATCGTCGTCGAGGCCGCCCGCGCGGAAAAGCGCCTAGTCGAACGAGTATTGCTCACCGGTCTCTAGAAAGTGACCGTTGTCCGACAAGCGTCAACCGCACCAAGCCGCTGGGATACGTGGGCGTCGAACGGTAGACGAACCCGACGCAAGGACGTGCCGACCATACTGAGTACGACCACAGTACTTCGCACGCACGGGGCCTTGGTTCAATCAGCTGGAAAGTGAAGTCAGGATCTGCCTACCTCACGTTACGCCGCTGCCACCGACCTGTCGCCATTTGAGCAGCTGGGATGGCCCGGCTCTGTAGGGTATCAACAACTGTGACGGCCAAGTTGATAAAAATGGAAGAAAAACGGAAGAGAAAATGACAGGCATCACCTCACTTAAACTCGCCTCACCTTGGGCAACCTGACGAAACAATGATCATCAGGGTCTGGCAAATGAAGCCTATAGTGGATGTTTGTCTCCGCGCTTTTGAACATGGAGTGCGCGAGGGGTTGGCAAGAAAGTCTGATGTTTCGAAAGAGCCGGATTCGCATCCGATTTCAAGTGGAAACCCATACTCATGGCATATTTCGTGTGGCATTGTGGTCCGAAGTTCAAGAATCAGAATTCTCATGGGCCCCGGCAATAAAGCACCGGGGAGACAACCGACAACACCCTTTTGCGCGGTTGCCCAACGCCGCTGTGCGCTAGCAAGCCGTCATTCTCGACACATCCTGGACACGACCAAACACTTGTTGGTCTAGAAGGGACTACTCACGAGCCACATCTTCCCCAAACCTCATCGTCCCAAGCCGACGGACGGCATCTCAGCCTCAGCTGCATAGGATTCCTCAAACGAGAGTTTTCGGCACTAACGGTCTAGATCTCTGTCGAGCCCTCCCGCAGACAGGAGAGATAGCGATTTACAAGATAGAGAGACACGAGTAACAACGCCTGAATCACATTCATCTGAGCCAAGTCTCCCGTCAAGGACCCAATATCCGTGCTGGAACGCGAGAGTTTATCGACTTTGTGTTATTCGCCGGTCCCCTAGGCACTCGCTCCCTCGGCTCTCCCGCGTGTTCCACTGATCCGCAACATCCTCTATTGGGCACCAAATAGCCTTGTCGCATTAGACTGGAAAGGCGGTGGCAGTGACAAACAAACCATGCCGGTGCCAGAGTGAGCCCGTACAACGACACTGAGAGCCCTGTTGCGACCCTCGTGAACAGCCGATAAACCTTGCATTGGATCTCACCGCAGCTCGTCGCCTTCCGATGTCCCTTGGGTTCAGGGACAGACAGACACGCTGGGAATACCGATTCCAGGGCTGTGACCGCAGTTGATGGGGAAGCCACTGGCAGTGCTGAGTGCCGAGCCCTACCAGACCGCCCTCACCTCGGTTGTGCTGCCTCTCTGACTCGCCTTACTCTTTACGTATTGCGCCCACAACGGCTACGGGATCACCAGCCGCAGGTAGTATCCGGTCGCTTGCTCACGACGTTTGGGGGCTAGAAACCTGGAAAACCCAGAGGATTACCTCATCTGACGCTCCCACTTAGCACGCAGTAAACTGTGCAAGGCGGGCATTGGCGAGCCAACGTCAGTTTGCTTCTCCGGTGGCGCATCTCCACCGTGGAAAAACGCTCATTGGATTTGCTTCTTCTTCTCCCGACGTCAAATACTGCCTTGCGAATCCACGCTACCAATTAAAAATGGCGGCGACGACGTTGGGATTGGCGCGTGCTAGAAGCCGGCAGCCAAAGTCGCTTCGAATTCTGCTACTCTAGTGCGTGCACCGGGCAGGGAAGCGGGAAGTACACGCCAGATACTCGTTCTAGACGAAGTACAGTCTCCTCGGTATCCTTTTTGGGGCTGCCCAACCTCCAGCAGCTGCACCTCATCCCGTCTCCATCCACTCAGAGCGGCCGCCACCCAGCTTCCTTGCTGCCGCCCAACCGCTGTCCGCTTCTTGCCTTCCTGCTGCTTCCCAACTTTTGTCTGGCTCGTCAGCTCTCACTGGCTCTCTGCTGGTCCTTTTTTCCCACCAAACCAAGATGCAGGCTAGGCACAGGCAGGCTCTCATCGGTCAGCCAGGCCAGACTTGGCCGCACCAAAAGACGCACCATCACCCACCCCTCCCAGCCCCTAGCCCCTCCCGGGCAAGGTCCAGGGAGTCACAGAGTGGCAGATTTGCCAGGTTGCTGGGGTTTTGCTGGAGCGCCTGGGAAAATCCGCACGGGACTGTCAGCCAACAACGTGGTGCCAACAAGCCCTGTTTCTCTGACCAGTCCTGAGGCCTGCGGTTACCGTTTCCTGTGTACCTGCTGTACCTCTGCGCTGGGCCACGCACAAGACAGACATAGACAGCCAGTCAGCCAGAGACACACACACGCACACGACGCACACATATCCAGAGTGTGAGGACGAAGAGGGCCTCCCATCCAGCGCGTGTACATTTACGGTACATCCAACCCGACCGTTCGCTCGCTCTCTCCCGCCTCCCGCCTCCCGTCTTGCGTCTTGTCCTGTCCAGTCAGAACGAGGACGAGGGTGTGCTGGTGACCACTCACCACTCACTACTTAGCACTGACTTGATCACTGGCCACTGGTCCACGTCGGTGACTTACCGCTGGGGGTCCCGGTTTTTCGAACAATCCCCACCCCCAAGAGAAGAGCCAGACTCTGGCCTGTTCCTTTTCTTCTCCCACCACCCACTCCCTGCCCGCCTCTGCGCTCCCATTCTCTTTTTCTTTCCGCCATCTCGCCGACATTTCCATCCAGCCGTCCCTCTCCTCTCTCCTCTCTCGTTCCCTCTATTCCATCTTCTCTTCATATTCCGTCCGTGTCCTCGTCTCCGTTCGACCCTCACGAAACCCTTCGATCATGTCGTCCAGAACATCGCGCGGTGCCCCTCCTTCGGGCAGCTCCTCTACGGCACCCCCCTCCAGCGGTCGTTCCAACGAGTACTTCGTCCCACGAGATGGTATTGATCGCGAGGTCATCACGGCAGACATCTGCCGCTACCTCGGAAACGATGCTTTGGTGCGACCCGGTCACTACGAGAACCCTCAAACCGGCCAAGTGGTTCAAGGCTACTACATCACCGCGTACCGGAACCTAACAACAGTGAGACCTCCGACTCGTCATGCTATCACAATACGCATGCTAATACGAAGCCCCGCAGGCTATGATTGATGATCTCAAGGCCGATTCTGCGCGTTGGGAGGCAGAGAGGCGGCAGCAGGCCGCCCGGAACACCCAAGGAGGTACATTTGCCTCGAGAGACGCGGCGGCTCCCTCTTTGTCGAGACGATCTAACTCCCCTACAGCAGGGTACCGCCAGTCGGAGACTCATTCCGCGCGCCAACACTATGGCCCCACGGATCCCGCTGGCTACCCGGACGTAGGACGTGATTCCTATGAAAACACACCCAGATACCCAGGTTCTCAAGCCCCAGGATACTCGGGAAATGCTGCGCAGGGTTACTCTGGATCATCTGCTGCTGGTTACTCCCAACAGGCCCCGTCTCCTTATTCTTCAAGTGCTGGGTACTCCTACCCATCGGGAGGTTCTGCCTTCTCTCCCCAGTCGGACCCGAGAGATCCCAGATACTCTGGAACTCCCCAGTACGGAGGAGAGCCGTACACTGCCGTCAACGCGAACATGGCCGCTTCGCGCAACTTTGACTCCTATGGTTCCTCTGGACAGCCCGCAAGGATTCCCACCACTATGGCTCCTCAGTCGGGACAGACTTACATTCCATCCGGATCTCAAGCTCAGGCAGGTTACCCCTCCGGCTACTACCCGCCGTCATCGCAGGCGCCCTACGGAGCTGCGCCAGTATCCCAAGATCCGTTGTACGGACGCGGTGCGTATAAAGTCACACATTCCCTGTCCTCGCCGACATCCTCTAATTATGTAGCGTCCCCAGCAGGTGCCGCTCACCCTTCGTCGTACAGCTCAGGCCAAGGATCACAGTATGATACAACCCCAACCCCCCGCGCTTCGGCTACCCCTTCGAATTCCAATGCTCAGATGGGAAACAGTGGATCATCCTCGTCGCACTCCCGCCGCAGTGAGAGGGACTCCGACAGGCATCACACATCCGACCGCCACCGCCCTCCGCGTCGCTAATACGTTCTCTACCCGGAGTTTGCTCTAGCCATCCCGACTGCATGAGATACCTGTCTCGTGAGTTGTCTGTTATGAAATTTCTTCCTAATGACCCTGGGATTTGGACCCATTTCCGGCGTCGGCTTCTTTCATCATTTGTTTCTCCCGGATAGAACCTCCCAGGCCCGGAGGAGGTTGTGGAAACCATCTCGAGTTGCAAGTCTGCATCTCTTGTGCTCCGTTGTCTGGCTTTGCTGGCGTTTTGGCTTCGCGCCCTGGCTCGGAGCTCCTTAGCTCTATTTCCACTTGGACCGTTCCCGGACTTCTCTACCATCTTTCCCGGATATCGCCCCAAGAATGGATTCTTGCCGCATTCTACTCCTGGACGTTTCACGACTGCATATATGGATGGACCCAACGATTTTTGCTATTCGATTTGAATGCCCTATTGGTAAGCAAGACTGCGCCTTGCTTCACATTTTTAAGGCCCTGGACCTGGATCGGAAAAAAAAGACGCGCTTTTCAGATGAATTATGTCGGCAATTTGCTTCTCATCAAGGACCACCTTGCTGTCTGGATCCGTCCTGAAGGTGGGATGTGATGTCGCTTGCTCTCTTCTCCTGGTCTGGGTTTTGTTTTTTCTCTACTTGGACTTCCGGAGTTCTGGGTGAACAAGGCTTTTCTAATAGAACGTTGAGGTCGACATCTAGACAGCAAGGTGAGTCTCCGGACTGTATATACTATCGAACCCTTATGGGATTCATTCTATGACGACCTCAAGCCCTTATCGAGGGGTCTCATGGATTCCTCCTGTGAGACTTCCCATTTACTGAGCGCAACAGCCTCCAGCTGGATTTGCACACCTACTGGACCTCAATCACCTCCTCGGAAGTCTGCCTAGACACAAATCTGGATTACTGGAAACCTTCAAGCCCTGGACAATATTGCTGCCTGGAAGACACTGCCTGGACAATCTCAAGGAGTTCGCCCCATTGCAAAGGATGCTGGACAGCTCCTCCCGGACCCAAACGTGGCAGTACCACTATCTGCACACAGCCATCTTGAGACCACCTTGACCTGTTCACTCAGTCAAATCATCGTGTCTACCAACAAGGACCTATGGCTCGCTGAGCTCAAAAGAAATTCTATCAAGATGGAGAGCCAACTCTCCCTTCTGGGTAAGCTCGGATCATATCAGGAAGCACGATCCAACTGGTTACCCACACCAGTACACGTCCATGGATTGAGTGAAATAGCAATTGCGATTTTTTGCTCGGTTCAGCAATGAGCTTCAGGTTTCCCGGACATGCTTGTAGCTTTGATGCCTGCAGCCAGCCATGGGACATCAAGTCTGGCGGTTCAGATGGTATACCGTTCACGGGGAACTCTACAGTGCGGTCCCAAGTTGCCTACTTGGCTCCAGGAGACAAGCAAATTGCCGGACCAGCCACTCAGGAACATTCTGCCAACCCGAGGATCATGTTTCCCGAGCCACTCGTGGGAATGTTCGTCGCGACCTCGCGGGCTAGCTCGTTAGTTACCACTATTTCTTGTCATTCGTCCTTTTCTTTATTTCTAGTATGGAGCAGCCATTCTGCCAACCAGGAGACCACTGCCGGAGGACTAGACTAACTCATCACCACAGGTCAGACCACAGGCAGAAGCAATCAGGACCATGCCAGAGGGGCGCTTGGGTTACGTCGGAAGGTTGATGCTGAGGGTTGTATGCATATTATGTGCGTGCTTTGGTATTGTGATATGTTTCTCTACTTTTTGGTTTGAATTAAGGGAGCGGATAAGAGTCTTTGGGTAGACTCGGTTTACGATTATCATTATTTACGTACTTGGCGCTAGTATCGGCATATGGGTGCGGCACTCGTCAGCCGTTGATTGAATGACACTTAAGAGTTTTTATGACTGAACCACAAACCTGGGTCTTCCCGCGACTCGAATGCTGATCATGAACATTTGTCAACCCTACTGTGGTATTTCACGCAGTGCCATGATACCGTGGAGGTCGCATCGCGTCCACGTTTCTGGCATCAACCCGGCTCGGGACGTTATTGTGTGATGTCACCCACCACTGCCACCACTCAGATCCCCATGCGGAAATTTTGGATCACAACTTGAATAGGCGTGTGCGCGTGCGTGTCCCAGTGTTTGAAAACCCAACTGTCAGGCACCACTGTCCTGGGCCGCCTCACGTGGGGGGTGGGGGGAAAGGGGAAGGGATGAGAGAGCATAGTTGGGCAAAGTTGACACTCATCGGACAGGGTCCTTGGGTGCAGCCTCTGGCAACCTTGATTTTGTATAGGATGCGAGTTGGCAAGGCACAGGGGATTCAGGGTGAGAACACACACGCACACACACACACACACACACACACACACACACACACACACAGTTGGTAAATGAATAGAGTTTGCGACAAGAGACGTGATTGCGATCCATCGCATCCGCGGTGGTGTACGGGTTTTGAAAGTCGTCCTTATGAGAAAATGGAGATGAACTGCTTCCCATCTGCTTGCCGCCCCCCTTCGAATTCGTATTGCGTATCTTTTGAGTTTCTCTCTCTTTTTCGCCACGTTGATCGTCAAGACTTCAGACTTTAAGATGTTTCCCCATCCCTTTTCGAAATGCAGAATTTGGCAAAATCGAATATGTGCGTTTGAAGCGGAGAAAGGTGGCGAGTGGCTACAGGGAGCATCCGCGCCGGGCGGAAGCTGTTGAGCTGAACGGCTATAAGGAGGGAAAGTCCTGGGATGAGGCTTGGAGCATGATTAGACGGTGACCCTGAAGATCGCGGTTTTATGCTTTCGGAGGGATCTGTGGAGGAAGGCGCCACGGCGGTGTTCCTTGCTTGGTTCTATTCACAGATCACGGCGGCAGGATTGTTCGGATTACGTGTCAACTGCCGGAAGGAAGTGAGTTAGTTGGGAGATGGGACATGAGGCTCTCGCTTACTTCAGGGGCGGGCTGGGTTCCCCGACTACTTAGCAAAGGCCCCCCGACGAGATCACGGGGTGTTACGAAGACGATGCTGAAAATATTGCCGTCCAGGCCGGGAAAGGGACGGTTTGCTCGGTGTCCTTCTGTAAAGACTCATCGGCTTTCGATGGAACTCATTGAGGGGTGGTCCCCTCCACGCCCCGGCTATTCCACTCCGGTCGGTGGGTGAGGCCCGCACCGACGGACGGGGCGATGGCGTTCGATTTCCCAACGATGAGACGGAGGGGCAAAGAAAGGAAGAGGCCACGCACTCGGGACTGGGCTTGATGAGTAAGAAAGAGTGTAAATAAACACACGCGGCGGCGGCTCGCGGTGAGCCTCTTTTTTTTTTGCCCGTCGATCTGGTGGCACGGTACGCACGGCATGAATTGATTGTTGGAGATTTTTTTCAGGAGGGTTACAGCGGGGAGCAGCCCTGTGAATTCAGCGATGGCACTGATGGGATGGACGGAGGTGGAGGGGCTCTCTGAGGGGGCCGCGCGCAGGGCAAGACGGTGCCTCAGCGCGGAGGGGAGGGGAAGGGGACGGCGGCGGTAGCTGGTGGTGACGGTAGTGGCAGCCCGGCTGGGCAGGACACCCGGGGCAGGCCAGTTTCATGGGTCGGGTAACACTTTGAGGTAAGGTGGGAAGAGAGAGTCGACGAAGCAAGCGTGGAATCGTGGGAAAGGGGACGGGGACCCTTGGGGGGGTTTCGGAGGGGTCGAACACTTCACCTTCTAAGGTACCTTACCTAGTAGTATATGAAAGTTGACCGGGGTCCTGCTGGGTTCCGGGCGGTGAAGAGAACGAGTCCTTCTGGGAAGGGGGAAAAACACCAACCCAAAAACAATGAGATGCATTTATCGCGGCTGTGGAGACAGGCACGGCTGCCCGATACCCATAATTACTGAAAAGGGGCCAATTAGATACTCGGGTTAACGCCTCGGGCTGCCCTGATGCCATACCGCTTTCGGGGGCCAGTGGAGGCGGTGGGCGGCGCACTTTTGCGCTTTTGCGCTTTTTCTGCCGACAATAAGCTCCATTCCAGCGCGGCGCCGGCGTCTGTCTGGTCTGCCATGGATCGCGGTGACAATTGACCCGCAACCTGACAGATGCTTAGGCAATTACCAACCACCGCATTGCAGAGCAGCACATGGACAGAAAGATGACACACGACACACAAACATCTGGGGAACTGAACCATCGACGCTAGCTGGGAGTCTGTAAGTGTGTGTGTGTGTGTCTCGGTGTCGAGTTACAGGCACTTGAATGTTCTTCCAACAAGGCAACCTCGGGGAAAACACACTCGAATCCAGGAGCCAACCAAATCAATGCAGGCAGTGAGTGTACTGTTGCATCCACGTCCAAATTCATAGATGGCCTTATGCCTTAGCCGTCGGTACCCTGCTTGCTTGGACCTTTTTTTTCTTTGCTTCTTCACTTGCGTCGACAGTATGCCCACACACACACCACATATATACACAGGTACACAACACGTCTGCCGCTCCTTATTTCCATGAGACGCGCTGTCATCTGTCTGGGGAAATGTGTAATCAAAACAAGCCTAGCAGGCCGACCACTGATGCGAGGGCTAGGCAAGGCAAGCCAAGTCACCGCGATTTCCTTCGGTGAGTCCACGTTTAGATGCGTTGAGCCGAAAGCAAACATCGTTTCTGCAGCAGTCAGCCAGTACCTTAAAGTAGACAAATACGACAGCGTCGTTATCAAATCAAAGATCATGCGCTGGTTACTATGTATCCGTCATCCATGGAGATGCCGCTCTGATAGCGCTCATGTCGAGGCATAGAGAGAAGAAGAGCGGGACACAGAGAGGGAGAGGGCATGGTCAAATAAATTATCACGATACAGCCAACACACCGCACTGCTCACCCGCCGGCCTGAGGTCCGATCCTGAATCCGTCAGAACCAGAACCAGAGTCGCGGCATTCCAGCCAGTCCGGCGGCTGTCACCTGGGACCTTGGGGTTGCTGCCTCTCTTTTCTTCTTTTCTTTTGAAGAGAGAAGGGGCGCGGATAAACACACACAGCGGTGGCCTGAATCTGTCTGGCTTTTTTTTTCCCCCCCTCTCTCTCCAGGTCTCTTTCTCTTACCTAGATATTTACACCATTGTTGGTCTTGGTCTTGACTCTGACCCCCCATCACCTATTCACCCAGCACTTGCACCCGCACTCACTTGTACTGATACTTGTACTTGCACCCGGCGCCGCCCAACTCGTCCAGTCTTTTCTGCCACCCGACCTCTGGAGCGACCCCGAAATCCAGCGCCTTCGCATTCACTCGGCGACCCCTTCTCCCCCTGACGCCCTACGTTATTCCGCCGACGATACGCCTGGACTCACTGCTACAGTCCTGTCCCTCCCCAACTAACTACGCCCGTGCCCTGCCAAATACATAACCAACTACCACCTAGATAGGTACGGGCACGCACAAAGGTACCTCCCGCCTGTACCTGTCGACCACCGCCGCCGTGGCATGCCCCGCCATTTCGAGGCAACACAGACGACCCGCCCAAAATTTTGTCTTCACCTCCCGCACCGCTTTCCTTCCTCTCAACTCCTATCCCGCCTTCGCCTCGACATCACCCCGTCAATTCACCCAAGATGGACACCACGGCGATTCGAGGCCTCCTCGCGGCCAGTTTGGACCCCGATGCCGACACGAGAAGGAGGGCTGAGATCCAGCTGAAGCAGGTACGACAACTCTCGTTTATCTCCAGTCTCCCACCACCCCCGATGCCGTCCAACATGGACGTCGTCCTCCTTCCTGGCCGTCCCCCCTCCCCCACGAAATGGCCCCCCTACCGCTCCGAACCGATCCGCACCATATCGCACGCACGTACTGCACACATATCACACGCCCGTACCAGACGCACACGCACACAAGTGTCTACACGTCCATGGATGGCCGGCTACCTTCGCATCGTTACTCTACGCTTTGTGCTGCCCGCTCCGATGAAGACGTGTACAGTGCCGAGCGCTTCGGGGGAGGAGGGCGGATGGACCATGCCCACGTCGCGACTCTTTGTTGAACCGGTTGACTGACACCATGTTTCTCTGCAATTATAGATCGAAGAGCACCCGGGGTTTATGGACGTTCTCCTCGAAGTCCTCCAGAACGAGCAGGATAACAGTGTACGACTATCAAGTACGTTGACGAAACACCCTTCCTTGCCATCGCCTCGCTTCTCTCGCACCCCACACGCAGGCATACTAAACGCGCTCTCCGCTCTGCAGCTGTCATTTATATCAAGAACCGCGTGAACCGGGGATGGGAAAAGTCGGATCACAACCCCAACGACACACCAATCGCCGAAGATGAGAAAGCGCGCTTTCGCGACCGCCTGCTGCCCATCATGGCCGCCTCTCAGGGGCTGGTCCGGCAGCAGCTGATTCCCGTCCTCCAGCGCATTCTGCATTTCGATTTCCCCGAGAAATGGCCCAACTTTATGGACTACACAATGCAGCTCCTCAACACGAACGACGCCCCCTCCGTCCTCGCCGGTCTGCAGTGCTTGCTCGCCATCTGCCGTGCCTACCGCTTCAAGTCTTCCGACGGCGACAACAGAGTTCACTTTGACAAAATTATTGAGGCTAGCTTCCCTAGACTGCTGGCCATCTGCAACGAGCTGGTTGCTCAGGAGAGCGACGAGGCTGGCGAGATGCTGCATCTGGCTCTCAAGGCGTACAAGCACGCGACCTGGGTAAACACGGATGTCTCTGCATCTGATTTGGTGCCGTTGGCTGACAGGATATTAGCTCGAGCTCTCTGCTTTCCTGCGCGCGCAGCAGACCAACTTTGGCTGGTGCACCGTTTTCCTTCAGACCGTTTCCAAGACGATCCCGGCCAGCGCCATGGTCGACGACTCATACGAGCGTGAAAAGCACCACTGGTGGAAGGCGAAGAAGTGGGCGTACTTCAACCTCAACCGTCTGTTCATTAGGTAGGGTCTACGCAAGAGTTGGGCGTTGAAGGTTTTGCTGACATTGCTTAGACATGGCAACACGCAATCTGTCGCCAACACCAAGGACGAAGATGCGGTTCGCTTCGCCAAGGAGTTCTCCGCCACGATTGCCCCCGAGATCCTCAAGCACTACCTGCAAGAGATTGAGAAGTGGGTTGCAAAGACAACCTGGTTGAGCAGACCCTGTCTGTCCTACACCCTCGTTTTCCTCGACGAGTCCGTACGCCCCAAGGAGATGTGGAACCACCTGAAGCCCAACCTTCAGAACTTGGTGACACATTTCGTGTTCCCCGTTCTCTGCCTTTCCGAGGAGGACATCGAGAAGTTCGAGGACGAGCCCGATGAGTACCTCCACAGGAAACTCAACTTTTACGAGGAGGCATCAGCACCGGATGTGGCGGCCACCAACTTCCTCGTTGGCCTGACCAAGAACAGGAGAAAGCAGACCTTTGAAATCCTCAAGTTTGTCAACGCCGTGGTCAACGAGTACGAGCAGGCGCCGGATGACAAGAAGAACCACATTGCCAAGGAGGGTGCCTTGAGAATGATCGGTACTCTGGCGCCTGTCATTTTGGGCAAGAAGAGTCCCATCGCCGACCAGGTCGAGTACTTCCTCGTCCGCTACGTTTTTCCCGACTTCACCAGCCCCCAGGGCTATCTCCGTGCCCGGGCTTGCGACACGATCGAGAAGTTCGAGCAGCTCAACTTCCAGGACCAGAACAACCTCCTCACCATCTACCGCCACATCCTCGACTGCATGGCTGACGTTGCCCTGCCTGTCCGTGTTACTGCTGCCCTCGCTCTGCAGCCCCTTATCCGTCATGACATTATTCGCACAAGCATGCAACAAAGCATCCCTACTATTATGCAACAGCTTCTCAAGCTCGCCAACGAGGCCGATATCGACGCTCTCGCCAACGTCATGGAGGACTTCGTTGAGGTCTTCGCCACTGAGTTGACGCCTTTCGCCGTCGCTCTGAGTGAGCAGCTTAGAGACACATACCTTCGCATCGTGCGTGAGGTGCTCGACAAGAACAAGGATAACGGTGACGATGAGTATGGTGACTACCTCGATGAGAAGAGCATCACTGCTCTTGGTGTTTTGCAGACCATTGGAACTCTTATCCTTACTTTGGAGAGCACTCCTGACGTTTTGCTGCACATTGAGGCTGTTCTCATGCCCGTCATCCAGGTCACCCTGGAGAACAAGCTGTACGACCTGTACAACGAGGTATTTGAGATCATCGACAGCTGCACATTCGCTGCCAAGGGCATCTCACCTACCATGTGGCAAGCTTTCGAGCTCATCCATGCTACCTTCAAGGCCGGTGCGGAGCTCTACCTCGAGGACATGCTGCCTGCCCTCGACAACTTTGTCCAGTACGGTGCTGGCCAATTGGTCCAGAAGCCAGAGTACATCGAGGCACTCTTCTCCATGATCTCTGATATGTTCAACGATAACAAGGTTGGGGGCGTCGATCGTATCTGCGCTTGCAAGCTGGCCGAGGCGATGATGCTGAACCTGCGTGGCCACATCGACAACTACGTTTTGCGCTTCATCGAGTTCGCCATGAACGTTCTCAACGCCCAGGATGTTAAGGTCAAGGCCTACAAGATCCACCTCATGGAGCTGGTCATCAACTCCATCCACTACAACCCCATCCTCACTCTGCACATCCTCGAGACCAAGGGATGGACTAACAGATTCTTCAGCCTGTGGTTCGGCAGCATGGGCAACTTCACCAGAGTCCACGACAAGAAGCTTTGCATTGTCGCCATCTCTGCCCTCCTCAGCCTCAAGGCTGATCAGGTTCCCCAGAGCGTTTCCGTCGGATGGCCCCGACTGCTCCAGGGCATCACTGAGCTGTTCAAGACCCTCCCGGCTGCCATGAAGAACAGGGAAGAGGCACTCCGTGACGATTATCACCTCGAGGCCGGCACGTACGATTATGGTGACGAGGATGAGTGGGCTGAGGATGAGGCCAACTGGAACGTCGAGGATGAGCCTGAAGAGGAAGAGGCTACCGAGGCTCGTGATGAGAGCACGGCGTACCTGGAGTTCCTCAACGAGGAGGTCAGTAGAAACCATTTGCTATCAAAGTCATTCGAACTAACTGTTATCAGGCCCAGAAGTTCAGCCGCGGTGTCGAGGACATCGAGTCTGAGGATGACTTGGGTGAAGACAGCGTTCTTCTTGAGTCTCCGCTGGACAAGGTTGACCCTTACCAGCTGTTCAGCGCTACTTTGATGAGTAAGTGATGGCTGCAGGTCCTAGAATGGCCTATGACTAACAAACGTACAGAGATGGAGGAGGAGCAGCCTCAGTTCTATCAGTCTTTGGCTTCTCATCTGACCGCCGAGGACCAGGCTGCCCTGCAGGGTGTCATGCAGAAGGCCACCGAAAATGCCCAGGCCGCCCAGCTGGCCCTTGCCCAACAACAAGGTGCTGCCCCCGTCAACGGCGGTGCCAGCTAAAGCCCTACCCGCGATTTCATCGATGACCGAGCCGGGCCCCTCCACGACACGGGGTTTTTATCTTCTTCCCGAGCAAGAACGTAGTCTTCTCTGACCGCCCCGGTATTATGACGTGAGAGGGAGACGCGAGATGATCCGAGTGAGCCGCTGCCGCTACGCACGCCGGTGGACATGGCGCGCAAGTGCCGAGGAGTTGTTGTGGACGAGCGGTCACAGGAGAAAGATTGACGAGGCAAAGAATTACGATTATCCCCATCCCCTTAAGAGTACAAGAGGCCCCAAAAAGGAAAGATCTTCAAGAGCATTAGAGCGTGCAAACGATGGCTGGAGGCCAGCTGGATATGAGAGATGATGCTGCAGCGGGGAGCTTTGGTAGGTGCTCAGAGCAAGGCTTCCCCCTATTTGTTGTCTGCGTGGGAAGCCCAGGGGAGGAAAATAGTCTTGTTGCAGCTTATTAGGTGTCAGTGAGGACACTTCGATTGTCATCATGGCCGTCGTTTACTGTCGGCAGGCATAGCGCTGTGGGAGGCCTGCGTGTGGAGGTTGAAGCTCATGATGTCAGAGTTTTCTAGGTAGTTTAAATTCCCCCCAACTTCAAGAATCAGAATCAGTTCACAACCACCTGTCTCGTTGCTCTATCCTATTGCGGGTGAGTAGTGATACCAACGATGGCATCAACTCATAGCTTTATGATTTTGTAGCTTCGTGTTTCCGTTAGTATCAGTTGTCTCCCGAAACCTTTACCTAGCGACAACGGATACATGCCCCGCGCAGTGTTGATCGAGGAAATGATGGCCTTGTTCGCTCACTAGTTATGGCATAGTTGGCATTTACTAGGTTAGACATGCTTCCTTCGAGAGGCTGGGTTGCACATCGCCCTTGATCGCAGCGGGTAGACGTTCTCGCGGATAGATGACAATCCGCAAAAGGGCGGCGGGCACGAATGTTACAGCTAGAGCGCTACAAGACGATATTCCTACTTTATTTATTAAGTGACGCACTTGGCGGATCGCGTGGGCATCATTGACGCAAATGCGATGAACCACGTAGGTGCTTCTCATTCCGAGCTGGTAATTTTCTTCACTGCATTTTGAACCCGCTCCGTAGGTTCAAGTTTGGCAACGTACGTGGGATTCCTCCAATCGAGGATTGTCGCTATTGCTCCTTCTGCTTGCACCTTGAAACAGCACGTAGTTGATTGGGCTGACTTGGGAAGTATTAAAAAATGCTTATACCAGCGGGCATCATAACAGAATGGATTGGCAGAGCAAAAGTGGCTCACCTCTGACGTTTCTGCACTTTCGTCTGTGATGGCACCAACTGAGACTACAGGTTGCCAATCGAGTAAGCCCGCTCGTTTTGTTTTCGCTTTGGGGGGCGGGGTTTGGATGATATCAAGACACCAGGCACGAAACCGTTTAGAAATACAGGTTAGCTTCACTCTTCACTGCATTTTGAAACCGGCCCGAAGTGTTCTAAGTCTAGCGATTTCATTCAGCTAAGGGTTCCTCCGGATGGGTTAAGAATGCAGTGAAAGTGAACTCGGGATCCCGTCCGCTCTGCGATAGATAAGCCCATGAGCGGGGGAAGGAGGACTGGAGTAGGAAGAGTAGCTAAAAAAAAAAAAAAAAAAAAAAAAAAAAANACACCGGGCATTCGCCGGTCGTCACCGACCCGACTACTACTCCAGCCCTCATTGGCTTATCTATGGGAGAGCGGACGGGATCCCGAGTTTTCCAATGGGTATGGTCGTATGTGTCATGGTCTCCAAGCAAAGAGGACTATATTGTGCGCAGTGCAGGGTCGGGAACAACGTCTTTGAGAGGGCAAAGGGTTCGCAAGTGGCTCTACTGATTGGCACTGTCGTACTCAGCGCTTTCGACGAATCAGATGGGCCTTATGGTTATTTGAGCTTTCAGCGGATGACATATGGTGCTACTTCAGACGACTTGGGAGCGGCGCGATTGAAGGCTACATTAATCTGAAATCGTGACTTCGGGACAGCCAAATAACCTTCTTTCTCCTAGTGCATGTTGTGAAAAGAACGCTTCCCCACCGGTCACTTCGTTGTCTCGAGTCAAAATATTTTCAATGAACCTCACGGTTGTCTCCAACCTCTTGGCAGCTCGATACTCAGCATGTGTTTGCTCTGGAAAACAGTTGCCGTACTAGGCATGTCTCTCGTGGTTCTTGACTGGCTACCCTGTGCGCGGAAGCGGGTGAGGAAGCCGAGAGAAGAGGTGCGGCGATATCTGGACTGCTCCAACAGAGGGAAACAACGTGCAAACATAATTCCGCTTGCATTCACCCCCTGCGAATATATTCCCGTTTGCCGCGTCGTTTTTCTTCAGCTCCACACTGATCGCTGCAAAGAGGGAAGTATGCCTTGGCGCGCATATGCATGTTGGCGCTTCTGTTGGTTCCTCTTCCCTGGGGGCCGGGCCTGGGGACTGTCTCGCCAACAATAAAGGGCTGTCCACCCCTCCGCAATCTCCAGTAGCCCCGTTCATCTTTGCAATTGAGGTCGAGGTTTCATTCAGTGTCGCGTTCGATAAGTTGTGATTGAAGTCCACCGAGGTTCGAACGCATACCGATCGTCAGCACGGCCATGGCTGAGACTCGCGCGATCGACCACGAGGTGGCGATCGCTGCTGACGATGTGAGCATTGCTCCTCCGAATCTTGTGGGTTTACTAACGATGTAACAGGTGACTGACGATAGCGCATCGGAATCAGGAGTAAGCTGACATTACCTATCTCTGATTCTCCTGGTGCTGTATTGTGCTTGAACTCGATCGCTCACGCCGTTTTGCATAGAGTTTCGCTCTTTCAAGTAAAAGTGTGACCAGTTCTCTCCTTCAGTATCGAGTGGAGAATGGCAGAACCTATCACTTCTACAAGGAAGGCAGTAAGTTTATTTGTTCTCGCTGTCGAAACTTTGACTTACGAATGCCAGAATATGTCATGCCGAACGACGACAGAGAAAGCGACAGACTAGGTATGTATCTCACAAGCAGCTTGGTTCTTCAAATACAGTGCCACTGACAGAGAAGCCAGACGCTCAGCATCGAATAATGATCCACACACTGGGAGGCTGGCTTGGATTGGCTCCCCCGTGCGACCCCGAGGCCAAGGTCGGTCGCGTCCTTGATGTCGGTACAGGAACTGGAATCTGGGCGGCCGACTTTGGCGCAGTACACCCTGAGGCTGATGTAAGTCATACCGTGTGGAAATCTACATAATAGTCGCTTGATTTCTCGGTCTCCGCGTTGCAGGTCCTTGGCATGGATCTCTCTGCCCCGCAGATAGAAATGTAAGGATGCACCCCTCCCATGGAAGACTCCCGCACATACCTAATCATTGTCGTTTCTCAGCGCCCCTGATAACGTTAGGTTCGAGATTGATGACCTGGAGGAGGAGTGGATCTACTCGCGCCCGTTTGACTACATCCACCATCGACTGCTGAACTCGTGCATCAATGATTGGGACGCGTACTTGACCAAGATTTATGAGTAAGATTTCATGTCTACTTTCCATGCTTATTTAGCTGACAGCACAAAAGAAATCTGGTGCCAGGTGGTTACGTGGAGCTACAAGAGGGCGAGATCCGCCTGAAGTCCGACGACGACACTCTTCCCGCCGACAGCGACCTGGCCAAGTATATTGACCTGCTCCAAGAAGCCGCGGAAAAGAACGGCCGCAAGTGGATGGACATGCGCGCTGTCAAGGCTAAGATGCTTGAGATTGGTTTCGTCGATGTAGAACTTTACTACTACAAATGGCCGATCAACGATTGGCCCAAGCATCAGTATTATAAGGACCTAGGAACCTGGAACTACGAGAATACCTCCGACGCCCTCGAGGCTATGTGCGTGGCCCTTTTCACCCGCGTTCTCGGATGGAAGCGGCACGAGGTCAACGTCTTCCTCATCGGTGTCCGGAAGGATCTGAAGAACCGGACTTATCACGCCTACTTTCCAATGTGAGTACCTTCCCAAGGTAGACATGTCTTCCTGGTGAGCGTTACTGAAGAGGCGTCAGCCCCATCATTGTTGGACGCAAGCCAGAGGCCAAGAAGACTCCTGCGAAGACCGATGCCTAAATGGGCAAAAGCAGACATTGATGAAGCATCCATGATCTCTATGACGTGTATACAATCAGAAGGAAAAGAAACGCTGGACAGCAAGAAACTCGGACTCAGCTGGGATCGAGTGTTTCCGGGAAAATGACTGACGAAGCGATGTCAGGACTTCAGCACTACTCGCTGCAGTCAAGTATATAGGCACTTGCCGCAACCTTATATAAGCCAATCATGTCTCGCATCTTCAACGTTTTGATAGATCAACCAGAAAAGAGTCACACATCTTGTCTTCTTAGTTTCCATTACACTAAAGAGGGGAAGTCGTCCAGGAAAGCGGTCCAGGCCAAGTCAGGTGCAACAATCACAAGGTACAGGGATGGCGGGGAAAGCTGCCAGCGCCGCGTTAGTGGTTGGCGCCGAGCCCAAACCGCGGGTAGCGGCGGCCTCCGGGAGATGGTTTAGCGGGATCCGACCCCTGATTACTGGTGCATTCCGGCGACAGCTGCAGCGGTGTCGCAGGGCGCCTGGGCTCTGCAGTTGGTGGTGGGGGGATCCACCTGTGGAATCTCAAGTGTCAACATCACTTCACCTCTTGCTCACCGTTGACTACACTTCCTCTCTTTTCCCTCTTCTCAGCCTCTTGAATCTACCGAACTTGTGTGAAAGCGTACGAATCGAGTGATTCCCGGATCGATTAACTCAACCCAGGCACCTAGCGTCAAGACTCTACCGACCTAAGAGACGCCTTAACCCTTCCCCGCTCTTCCCCAACACGGCCAACATGACGACCAGATACAGAGTAGAGTGTGGGTAATACTTTCCGGTATCCGTCTATCATGTAACTAATACACACTCAGATGCTCTGAAGACTCACAGAAGAGATCAATTCATCGGTAAGACAACACCAGCGATGTTTCTCGGCAGCCCGTCCCGCAGCACGTATCCGAGCACTTGATGCCAGCTTCACCGACCCCTCTCTCACCAGCAAGGGCCGAGGTATCACCAAGCTCATCACCGGGCAATTCATCTCAGACAATGGCCCGGATGAGATGAGATGATCTTCGAAACCTCTTGCCATATTCTCGTCATAAATCCCACGAAACGACTCAACTGACATGTCCCGCAGAATGGATCAAAGGCCTCCTCGCCGTCCCCTTCGTCCTCTACTCCCAACCCACCGGAGTATTCGACACAAACACAACAAACCTGGACCGCATGCGCGAAGAAGCTCACCGCCGCTACGCCGAGATCTTCCGTGACGTCGAGCACATGATTGACGACCACAGTAAGCCCCAATCTCTCACTCACTCATCATCGGTCACCCACTAATGCTCCCTCCCCCCGCAAAGTCGGCCGCCAAAACGAATCAAACAACCTCCCCTCGAAACTAAAGATGCTCGTCCCCAGCGCAGGGCCCTTCTTCACCCGCCTGCCCCTCGAGGCGGCCTTCAACCACATGGACAGCAAGCGGTACATCTCCTCCCGCCGCTATGTCTCACCCTCCTTCAACGACGTCCGTCTCATCCTCAACTCGGCCCAGATCATGGCCGTTACGGCCGGGTCGCTGCAGCTCGTCACCTTCGACGGTGATGTCACGCTCTACGACGACGGCGAGAACCTGGAACCCTCCAGCCCCGTCATCCCCCGTCTCCTCGGTGAGCAGCCGCAACATCCTCCCCGTCACCTCTGAGAAGCATCTAACACCCTCCCGCAGACCTCCTCCGCAAAGACATCAAAATCGGCATCGTGACAGCCGCGGGCTACACCACAGCAGACCGCTACTACGCCCGCCTCCACGGCCTCCTCGACGCCATCGCCGCCTCGGAAACACTCACGCCAACCCAAAAAGAATCCATCGTCATCATGGGCGGCGAAGCCAACTACCTCTTCGAGTACTCCGCCGCCTCCCCGCACCGCCTCGCCCCCGTGCCGCGCGACCGCTGGCTGACGCCCGAGATGGCCGCCTGGTCCGCCGACTCCATCGCCGCGCTCCTCGACGTCGCCGAGGCCGCGCTGCAGGACTGCGTCAAAACCCTCAACCTGCCCGCCACCATCCTCCGCAAGGACCGCGCCGTCGGCATCATCCCCACCGACCCCACGCTGCGCATCCCCCGCGAGTCGCTCGAGGAGACGGTCCTCGTCGTGCAGAAGATCCTCGAGCTCTCGGCGCTCGGCAGCCCCAACGCGCAGGCGGAGGCGGGGGAGCACGGCGGCGCGGGGCGCCCTGGCGTGCCGTTCTGCGCGTTCAACGGCGGCCGCGACGTGTTTGTGGACATTGGCGACAAGTCGTGGGGCGTCACGGTGTGCCAGCGGTGGTTCGCCGCCAAGGCCGGGCAGGCGGACAGGCCCATCGCCGGGGAGAACACGCTGCACATTGGCGATCAGTTTCTGAGCGCCGGCAGCAACGATTTCAAGGCGCGGTCTGTGGGAACGACGGCGTGGATCGCGTCGCCGGCCGAGACGACTGAGTTGCTTGACGACTTGAACGAGCGGGTTTAGACGGACGGACAGATGGACTCAAAGAGGGAGAGGGGGAGAGACCGCAACCGCACGAAGAGCGGCCTGTCACTGCAGGTACGGGGCTCATCTTTTCGAAGAGGGCTCACCGTGCAACAGGGACAATGGAGAGAGGAGGAGGGATAAAGGGGCCAAGTCCGGGAGAATTTGTTTCGGAGAGGGGATATGCATTGCCTTGCCTGTTTCTTTCGGTGCATCTTGATTTTGCCAGACGGGCGCTATTGCGGGGAAATGGAGGGATAGGAAGACTGCATTGCCTCTATCTACGGTAGAGAGTTAATTTATGACCTGCTTGCTCACGGCGCAACAGAGTTAGTTCATTAGTATGTCATATTAGGACTACCATGCTGAGGCCATCATGATCATGAGCAGAAACGAGCAGGGGCGTGAGAGTCAGCATTGACGATCATCAGAGGCATGTCACATGTCAGGCATTGTTTCGCACAAGGTTGACAAAAAGCGGCCGTCAGTGGCCGCATAAGCAATGGTATTCTGTATGACCAAACACTACATTGCCCTTTGTCTTTGGTGGCAACAGACAGCTTTGAAGCCGCCATTGATCCAGTGTCATTCTACCCCACCTCCTCCGTGTGGTTGGCATCTGATTCCAGCCATGACCACTTCCGCTCCGTGTACTCCTTGCCTTCTTGGGCGCCTTCCAATCTTGGGTCGAGACGTATGCGTCGCGGTACCCATGTAAAACAAAACCAAGCCAAATCATGAGGATTCCTTGTCCTCTGGGGGTATTGTGCATTTTGTGTCGAAACCATCAAATCCGTCCCTGAAAAGTAATGTTGCTCCGCGGGGCACTGGTCATTTCATCCAGTCGCCCCTTTCTATCGCCGTGGAATCGAAACGCAAACCGCTTGTCTCGCGGGATTATACAAAGGAAAAGAAAGGTGTTGAGGCCGGTCTATTCTGGCGACCTGTGCCAAGTGGTTGATGGAAGCCCATAACTTTGTACAGAAGCCCGGGACCGTATGTGCAGAAGGGGATCCGAGGATTATGAAATGTCCATGCGTTGTGTTGCGTCTGTAGTGTCGTGGAGACTAGCTCCCAATAAGAATTGTAAGCGACGAGAATGCCCCGTCAATGTTTAGAACATGGAGCCCAGAGGCGCGCCAAAGTTGGTGCTCTTCTTAAGCTTCAGAGGAATGTCGACCTCTTCGATCTTTGGCTGAGACTCGGAATCGTCGTCTTTGTCGATCGTAGAGCCAATGTCGCTGGCCGCGTCGGTGTCGGCCTTGGCAGCGAGGATGTTTTCTTTCTGCTCCGAGGGACCAGCCAGCAGATCATCGGCCGAGTCCCTCATACAGGTCGGCAGGGCATCCTCGCCGCGACTCACGTCCTCGAGCTTCTCTGACAAGCGGCGGAAGAAGATTTCGTCGTGGGCCGGAATGTTACGGATCATCAAAGGGCCCTTCAATCCAGTGTCGTCTGTTGCCTCCATAGGGTACTCCTCGTAGTCGTCCCCGAAAACGTCATCCTTGACATCGGACGACTCACCTCTAGCCCTGACGTCACAGAGGGTAGCTGGGTTGGAGCTCATGTCCGTCGGAGCCAGAGTAGGTGTAGAACCACCGGTGCCATCAGCAGCAGTGGGAACCTCAGTGCCAGGCGCAGTTCCCAAGTGAGACAACGAGTGACTAGGAGTGTGGCCGGCGTGCATCACGAGCCTGTCAGTCTCGGGCGCCGCAAGAACTTGCATGGTTTGCTCCTTGGAGGGGCTGCTGCGGCTTGCCTTGCCAGGCTCTCCTGGAGGCGACACATTCCGAGATGAGTTCTTGGAGTTCTCTGGGGTGACGCCAAAGTCGGTAAAGGTAGGCTTCTCGATGGCAGGCACCTTCAGAGGGACGCCTTCGAGTTGAGGGTTGATGATCTGGATGTCGACGATAGGAACCGGCTCCTCATCTTTGGGAGAAGCAAGGAAGTCGACGGCGTTGCTTGTGGTGGGCTGCATATTGGGGTTGAGGGGGATGAATGGCGAAGACTCTGGTTGTCTTGTGGGAGAAATCCTGGAACTGCCGGGGCTAATAAAGTGAGATCGGACTTGGGCCGGCGAAATGGAGGCTGAGGCAGAGCCGTTTGTTGGCCTCGGCTCGCCAGCGTGAGTGCCGTGAGAGAGGCCGAACCGCGCGTCATTGGGGTGCGAGGAGAAACCTGGGAAGGAAACTTCTGTGGGGCACTCGGCCCCACCGCCGCTTGTTCCTGTTCCTGAAATTGCAACAGTGACGCCGGCGACTTTGCCTGCCTTCTCTAGCTCGTAGCGGTGCAGCGCTCCTTGCAGCCGGTTCTTGTCGCCTTCGATCAGCGCGACTTGTTGCTTCAATAGGCGAATCTGCTCCAGCAGGTCCGTCTTCTCTGAATCCCAGGCGGAACGCTCTTCTTCCATGATGACGCGCTCCTCCTTGTAAACCTCTTCGACTCGCTCGCGGTTGGCTTCCATGTACTTGCGCTCCGCTTCCCAGGCCTCTCGAATGCGTGCATTTTGCTGGGCGAGTTTGCGAATGATCTGTGCCGACGCTGGAGCCGAGGCTGCATCGGCCGAAACGGACCGTGGGTGAGGCATGCCGTTTGTTGACACCCTTCCGACGGCGGGATTGAGACCGACGACTTGATCCAGGTTCGTCGGCGAAAATGTCATGGACCTCGGTTCGTAGGGGTTGACACCGGGTTGGTAGTTTGAGCCGTTGGCGCCGTTAAAGCCGTTGGGGAGGAGGTTCGGGGAGAGGAAGCTCTGTGGGTGACGCACTGCGCCAGACGACTGAGGTGAGTAGATGGAGGTTGCTGCGTTGGACGTCGACTTGGTGTCGAAGTAGCACGAGGAGCCGGCCATTTTTGACAGTGACAGTGGTGAAATGACGGCCGAGAGTGGCATGTTGGGATCGTGGTCGGTGAAGCCCGAGGGCAGGAAAGAATCGGAAGCCAACATAGCGACCGGCCGTGGGATAAGTCGAGGTAATTAGTCTGGGTTTTAGGCCCAGGAACGCAGCATCGAAAGTAGTGGTGCACTGGGCTGAATGTCTTGGGGGTGTGCCTGCGGCGGCAGGGAGCGAGGCGATGCAGGATTCGCAGGTGACAGTGCAGCGCGGTCGCAGGGGGATGACGCAAAGCTGTTGAATGGCTTGTTAGCGCAGTTGCTTTTTGGGGCGGCGGCAGCTCCTTTGAGCCGTGCTCTTTCCGCCGGGCGCCTTCCAGTGTATCGTTTTTTGCCCTGTGATTCTCGTTTCCTAGGGAGCTGGAGACCCCGCGGATCGCATGCCAGAACTAAATCAAACAAATGACTTACAATATGTGCCTCTTGCGGGCCGAGTTGGTTGTGTATGAAGACTGCGTAATGTGTACTTGATTGGTGCTGGCGAATTTGGAAGTCGAGACTGGGACTGTGGCGGATGTATTGGCGCTGAAGGTCGGTTGGCGTGTGTATATATGTGTGAATCAAGGGCTTGTGAGAACCCGGAGATTCTTGTCGAGGGATAAGGTTCGTAGTCTCGTATGGTTCAGTCGCGATCCAGGTCACAAAGTAACCAGTATAGTAGCGGATGAGTCATTCGCGGTTCGGTCGTGAGGGAGAGGAGGAAAGAAGAAGGGTGCGGCGAGGGACCAGCAGTTATTGTGAAAATAATAATGGGTGGTGAGCTGTTGCGGTGGTTCAGTCCAGTCAATTGGGAAGAGGAGGTGACCAGGGTGACGACGGGTTCTTGTTCTTGGTGTCCCTGGTAGGTGGTAAGGGCCTTGGTAAGGACCTTAGGTTGGGAAGGTAAGGTACCTTACTCCGCAAGGTCAGGCAGGTACCTCGAGGTCAGCCGGACATAGGTGAATTTCGCGGCTAGTGGTGACGGGTCGAGAAAGCGGGTTCGCGGGTCGGGTGGATGTGGACACTGGATGAGGGTGATTGTTGGCTGAGGTTGGGGTTGGGCTGGACCGCCTTGCTTGCTTGGGCTGGGGGGCGGGCAATTATGGGAAATGCAGCAATTCGATTGTTTCGGTAGGGCAGCGGTTATTGTTATTGTGGGCGACTGACTCCAGTGCTCCACGTCCCATGCCGGACACTGCCGCCTGTTTTTGTCCCTCCTTCTTAGGTTTTCCTTTTTCTCCCCTTTTAGCTGTCGTCTCGGGCGGTCTCTATCGCTCTCTTGACACGCGATCAGCCGGGGAGGCGGCAGATCAAGGGTCGTTGGGGGCGGCGCAGACGGTACGGTACTGTATGGTGGGTGGACAAATGGGACGAAGGGGTCCTGTAGAGGATTGGCGGGATGTGCAGCCCGTCGGTCGCCAGACGGAACGGTTTGCCTGGTAGCCGAACGCCCCGGTTGTTGCGACCTGCGCCTGCTTCCTTTGGAGCTGGACCCTGAAGCTGAGCGGCCCAAACAGGGAAAGGAAACGCTGCTCGATTTGTCCGTCGGGACAAAAGCAACGAGAGGAAAGGTCGTTGACAGCTCAGAGTGCAGGAGGCCAATCGACGACCACCCTGGAGAGACAACCGGCTGCCTTTGTTGCGGCTGGCCTGGGCTGGGCTGGAAGGGAGGGGACAAGACGAGCAAAGTTGGGGTAGGCGTGCCGAAGTCGTGGAACCAAGATGGTAATTGGTGGCAATATATTTGGTCTCACTGGTCGGGGGCTTGCCACTGGTAAAGTACCTGCCCTGGGGTGCAATGCTTGTGTGCAGGAGAGCTAGGAAAGGTAGGCAGGCAGCTGAAAGAAGGGGGTGTATTCGACCATTCGGTAGGGCGGGAAGCCGGTTGAATGAGAGCGGATGGAGAGTTGGAAAGTGAAGGGGGAGTCTGGGAAGGAGACGTATTAGAAAGTGGGAAGCTGACGATGCTAACTACGAAGGAGAGTCCAAACTCTCGATAGAGGAAGAGTCCTGGCCGGAGACTAGATGCGCCCCGCAGCCTTTGGGGAGACACTTGATCAATCACATGCGCCTGAGAGAGGGAACGACTGAACGGAAAGCAACACTGTGAAAGTGTCTGTTGCTTTTTTGGCTTTAGGTGAGTGAGCAAGCATGGAGCAACAGGAATAACCCGAAGCTGCATGACCGGTGCAATACGAATCGCATTTCCCAGAATCTCTTATCCCCCGTCCCTTTTTTGCCCTTCCATCTCCCTCGACCCGGCTTAGCCTTTTTCCTTACATGAGCTCCGATTAATTGTCCATCCACACTTCATCGCCGCAATGCTAGGTAGCCAAGGTACGTATGGCGGTACTTGATGCATCTGCTGGGTTCCTTACCTCTACACGTGTACAGTTGCACACAATTGGGTAGCTCCTTGCCAAAATCGGGGTCCTCCATCCTCCATCCGACCCTTGTCAAGGTACCCGTACCTACACCACGGACAAAGTCTCTTACGGCTGGCTGGCTGGCTGGCTGGCGTCTGGAAGGGACGGGAGATGGGGACATCAGAGATGGTAGGGTGTGCCTCAGGTTCCTGATTGCGCATAGCATGCCTGCCTGTTCTGCCAAACAAACCCACGTCCGTTTCATCTTTAACCTCAAGTTGCTCAAAGAATACATCCGTGACTTGGGGAGCTCGGCTGGCTCTCTGGCTTTCCAGTCTTTTTGGGATACCAGGCTTGCAGGCTTTCCGATTTTGGCGTCGGAGTGGCCTTTCCTCGTTATCCGTTGCTCTGAGCGCAGGTCTGTCAGCCCGCCGGACACCCCAAGAACGGCATCGCGGGGGTCGTTGCTGTCCCCATTTGTGTCTTCGTCAGCTCCCCCGTCTGCCTCCCTCCCTCACGCTCCGGATGGTGAGGCTTTCAAAGTTCAGGCACCTCTACAGATACCACGGACTCAAACACGTTCTCGTCGTCCAAACCGCGCAGGGGACAGCTGGTGCATTGGATCGAGCTGGTGTTTGAGTTCCAATCGGGGAGGGAGCGGCTTCGGGCCGTGTGGTTTGACTGATGATTCAACTGATTCTTGCCCGCTCTTTGTGATGGACGTCGCAAGCCCCTCGTCCCTGGACGTGTCCACGTTGCTTCAGATTTAAGGTACAAAGAAGTCATTGGAAACGGGCGTGGAAAACGCTTGCTTGCTCTCGTTTGACACGTGAAGAGGCCCTGGCCACCGCTGGTTTGTGCTTGTGCCGGTGCCTCTCGTCGAGCCTGAGAGCCGGTTGATGCGACAAAGCATACCCGGTACGTATTGGTCATGGTTCGAAACGGACGGGAGCTGTTCTTGCTGCTCCGGAAGTCTGGCCTGCGTGCGTTCCTGGACAGCATACATCGGCTGTACTTGTCTTCCCCGCATCGTCACAGTGGTGAGCCAAGTACTGCGTATGCCGACGGTACGTAGCTGATAGCGAGCCAATCAGCTGGCTGCCCTGTCTGGAAGAGTGCCGTGCCTGGGACGCGGAGCCCGTTCCTGCTGCTCCTTCCCCCCGTCGGCTTTCCTGCAGTGGTGTTGGACACCCGCCGAGACGTTAGTCCGGGGCGACAAGATGCTTCGACCACGTCGTTCTGGATTGCATCTATTGGATCACTTCCTATTGGTTCGGCTTCAGTGGTCTTAGCTTCCCTACGGAGTCGGGTCGGAGGGGCAAAGGGAAAGTGACTTGCGTCTTGTGCCCCCTCTGTCCTGCCCCTGTGCAACACGTCGATAGCCCCTCAATCTCGACAACTCATTCCTCACAATTTGATACTCTTTTCGGACTTATCTAGGTGCAGTTTAGAGGTAACGCAGATAACGCGGTGTACATGATGAAGTCATAATTCTTGCCCAACGACTTGCCCAGCTCTTCGGATACCTCGCTCTGCCTCCAGCTCGCTCGCACCTTCAGGGCTAATCCCAACTCAGCCATGAGCTAGACAATTATTAGGTCCATGGAATACTAACCGACACCATCGACGCCGGGCTTTCTGCTCCGTCAGGCTGACCTGTGTCCCGCCTAGCCGCAACAAAGGCACTGGAGCCACGCACGCAGCACTGGCTGGTCGGTTCGGTTTCAGTACGATACACTGCGCAGCTTGAGGCCTTTGACTACCTGGCTCCCAGCCCTCAGCTCAACTGTCACCATGGCCAGCCCAGACATGACGAGCCCGAACGCAGTGTCTGGACCAAAAGACAACGAGTCTAGGCCAGCCAGAAAGAATTACTCAGGGCGATTGAGACAGGCGAACGTTGGCTAGGGCGCGATCTCACAATCTTCAGTTTCCATCGCCATGGGGAGAGGCAAGCAATCGAGAATCTGCGTACGTCACAATCACCAGCAGCGAGCCCACTAGGCCGCAACCACCAGAGACAGCATCATTCTCTGCTTTGCTGCTTGCAGAAGCCCCGCCGGTGCAGACGTACAGGTCCGCATGTGAATGATTGCAGATACGCCATGGACAGTGAAGTTCCAGTACGCACGGGAGATCTGGTAGTCCATGTGGTGCCGGTAAGCCTGCTCCAAACTTGCGACGAGACGGACAGGAGCGGGAACGGAGCGGGAACGGCGACTGGCCCTTTCACCATCTGCGTCCTTGTCCAATGCGAACGCTCCGTCGACGATAGCTCCTCAACAGTGGCAGCCCAGGATTGACAACAAGGCGTTTCATCCCAGGAAAAGATCCAGAAATAAGCCGCATACCGCCTTACAACTGCGACGGGCGACTGCTGCACCTCCTAGGGCCGGTAACACCCAACCGCCACGTCGGCCAGCGTCGCCTGCGTGCCTGAATCGTCTCACGCCAACAGCCCTCACCGGCGTCCACGCCGCCGGATTGGGACTGACGGGCGATGGCAAAACCACATGGGGCGCCCGTCTCTCGCTGTCAGCTGCCAGCCACAGCACCTTACGTTTTCTTGTTCCTGAGACGCCTGGGGCGGTGTGGCCCCCCGGAGCTTGTTCTTCTCCTTTCTCGGTCAGGTTCCAGGATCGCTGGCCAACCAATGAGTGTGCTTTTCGGGATATTTTTCTCTCGCTCAATCGATCGGGCCTTCTCCGAACCACACGCGGATCCACTGTCTTCATGCCCATTTCTTCAAGCTGTTATCTCGACCCTCACAGTTACCGCAATTGTTATTCGGCGCAATTCCTGATGCCGCGATACTCGTTGAAGAAAAGCAGCCTCCGTTGATGAGAAAGCTTCCTCACATTAGCGCTGTCTGGGATTCATATGACGCCTTCGTCACTGCCCAGCCATTATCCATTCAGCTTCGTTGGTATTTTTTTCGCCAGTGGCCTTACTGGTTCAGGCCGATGGAAAGTCTCGTCGGTTGAACAAGTCAGCAGAGTGGTCCCTTGGTTCCAATCTCTACAGATGCGCCAGCCACCATGATTCAAAACCTGGTGGCAATGGCAACATGAATGTGGCAGAGGCGACAATCATTCCCACCGTCAGCAGAGTCGTTGGAACAGACCAGCTTGACCAAGTCACCAAAGTTGCCTCATCCACGTCTGACTCGCCCGCCGAGCAGGCCCGCTTTTGTTGGCCGACGCCTCCGGGGGGCTGTCCCGAGCGCTGCCCCGAGCCGTTGCCGGACTTGGATACACGTACGGAACGCAGGACACCTCGGCAACCACGGCAGAATGTCGGCCCTTTTCCGCATTCCGATGGCAACGGTATCCACATTGCCTGCCAGGGGAAAGGAGAGAGATCCGCAACCTGTGGTCCTTCTAGAGTCCACCTAGAACAAAAATTGTATGGCGCCGTCGAGCGGCATCAAAGAGCCTCCTGCGTGCATCCACATCCTCAACGCTAGACTCGAAACTCGGGATGTTATCAATTCGGCCATTGCCCGGCAAAATTCTGCTCGGGTCGTTGGGGCGATGGGCTCATTCGTTGTTGAGGCTACATGGCAACTGATCCGTCAAACTGGCTTCGCCCGCATGCATTCGTGCCGATTCGGTGTATCAATCGGTTTACAGTGTTCACTTTGCGGTGTGGTCTAGCAAGCAAGCACTTCGGATTTGCTTAAACCGCCTTGGGGGGAAATCCAAGGTCATGCGGCTTTGCATGGTCGGGAGCTAGGCCCAGTCCTGCAGCCGACCTACCTACCTCAGACACGCGCGTAACAAACCAAAGTTGACGATGTTTCGAGCGCATAAACCTTCGCTGTGCCTTGAATTGGCATGGCGCTAGATTGAGGAGAAGCGGACCGGTCAACCACCGCACTTCGACCAAGGTAAACGTTTAGGCATGCTCTCTCTTTCTCACCTCTGATGCCTGCAGCACCAACGCGCCAAGAGGTCGCGCGTCGCCCCTTCACCGACACTCTAGAAAAAAGCCAACCCCCCAGCTCTCGCCATTCCAGACCTGCATCGTGACCCACTTGGCCAGCTCACACCGTCTGCTTCTCGCCTCTGCAGCTCTGCCTAACGCCGCAGGCCAGCGTTTTTCAAAGGCAAAAAAGGCTGGTGCGTGTTATAGCATAGCTTGACTGCAGAGTACGTGAGGAGCGGGAGGGAAAGTTCAGGTGACTCATTTTCGATAGGAGTGAGTGGCATGCTCTGGATCAGGGCGGCTGGTCTCCTCCGGGCATGGCTACGGTATGGCCAGCTGTTAGGTTCATGGCCATATGTCATGGTTCTCGGATTCAAGGAGGTTGGCACGTTAGCATGTGTGGCATTTCTCCTGTCGAGGAGGTATGGTATCTTGCAACTGGGTAAGTTGGCTGGCTCCCAGGGCCTGCGATCAATGGCTCTTGGTAATGAGGTGCAGTCCCTGTTTGGAGTGCCGGTGATCTGCTGTGATGTTCCGTTCATCCCAAGTTGCAAATCTGTTCGGATGGTCAGATATGGATCATCTATCGCCACTTTGAACGTGTGCTCATATGGTTTGTCCCGGGAGGAGTGAAGTTGCGCGACAGGGAAGCTTCCCTGGTGTTGCGAGGACTGTTCGATTATTGCTTTCAACTGCCTCTGGATCGATCGGGTGTTCGGTGCTCACGTAGAGGCTCCCGCAAAGAGGACACGCGAATCTGCAACCTCAAGACGTTGACGCAGCAGCCAGGCTTCGTCACAAACAAAATTTAGCTGTGTTCGACCGTCCTGAAGCTCTTCGGTCTTCAAGCCTTCCCAGGTCTTGTGCTGAGACGTGCTGCTGATCCAAAGTAAATAGCCGATATCGTGAGCTCGTCTGGTAAACGTGTTGATTTGCAGCATTTTCTTTGTCAGTAAAAGCTTGTAGATGTAATAAGAATTACATGTTGCCGCTGTAAACTCTGAGAAGCGTATTATTTGACACAAGGGCCTTTGTGATCTAAGCTCCAGAGAGCTGGATTCAAGGAACGCAAAACACCTCAAGGTTGGAGCAGAAATTAACTTCATAGTAAGAAAGTTTCCTCTTCGGAAACGCCAAGTAATGGTCTTTAACATACTCGGTCGTTGCGTAGGATTCTAGGGGGGTGGAGAGGCATGGATGTGTCCAGTCAGCTCCACAACTTTGGACCTCACCAACTTAGTCAGACTTACCGCAACCTCGGACACAACCAATCACCACAGTCGGATCGATAGCTCAGTGGTAGAGCGAGAGATTGCAGTTCCACGCAGTTATCTCTAGGCCCCGCGTTCGAACCGCGGTCGGTCCTTCGCTTTTTGTCGTTTCAACTTGCCACGTTCCTTTTTGCACTCAACAATTCATTCTTCGCCAGCGAAATGACTTTGTCCCCAAAATGACTACCAGCTACAAGACTGACTAGCCTTTTCTTGCAACCCTTCTCTCTTGCTGCGCGTATGAAGACTATCTGGATGGTGTAAATCGCTTGCCCCCATTCATTCCGCAGCTAACGTTCAGCTCTCAGCCGCCGTAACCCAGATATGGCATATTCGGCTCTGGAAGAGGAGAATATCGAGTTGGCTTTAAGTGATCATAAATCCTAGATAGTGCGCATCAGTCGAGATTTGTGGCTTTCAATTTAGGGGATCCATAGAGCAAGCAATTCCGCGCGATCACCAAATAGTCCGTAATACTGCCAGCCATTGCAAGTCTAATTTCATGCCCACGCGAGACATCTCTCTGGCCGTCCAGCTACACGATACACAACCGCAGATTCCTCCCAGCATGACAGCTGCGGTAGCCTCGCAATGCTCGTCAATAGGAACACCCCGAAAATCAAGTATTCGGTAGGGCTCCATAGGTCAACTCCGACAACTGCTGCCAAAACTCAAAGCCTTCAGGCACTCCCACACCCCCCGCAAACACAGGATCCATCATCGTCGGCATCGTACTGGTATTACCTGCAGGACCGACCTTGGACAGAAACCAGCGCCTGATTGCTCTGTAGTTCTCGGCATATGAAGATAGCAAGGGCTGGCGGTTAACAAGAGACGCGCAACCGGCGGCGTCGATACGAGTGGCAGTGTCGAACCGCTCGCTCAGGATCTGAAGCGTGTCTGCTAGGCTGAGGCTCGCCCTCGCCGTTTCGAGGTCCCAGTCGCGGTCTTTCATGCAGAGGAGGCCGCACGCCTTGATGATGGCAAGCGCCAGGTGCAGGATCGAAATGAAGGTGAGCGATGCGTACGCTTTAACGGGCAGGGCGAGGAAGGCGTTGAGGAGCTCTTGGATGCTTGTCAGGCACTGCCACATCATGCGGGATCTGAGGTGAGGTATCTGCGGTCGTGTACTGCCTTGGACGTGGATGGCCGGCTCGAAGAGTCGGACACGGATGGCTGCAGATTGCTCTCGCAGGAGGTCTTTTCAAAGCAAAAGGTCAGTAGATTTATATGCAGCAAAGAGAGGAGAGACGTACAGTTTGACCGTAGCGGAGCGGGCAAGGAGTCCATGAACGAGTCCAACTCCTTTTCGACGGTTGCAATGGCCAGGGCGTGGAGGCCCCCGAAAGGCTGGTCGTTGGCAAGCTCGCTCTGCTCTCTGAAAGTGTCATCCACCCTGAGCGCAACTTTCCGAACTCCAATCAGCTTCACAAGCAGCAGATCTGTCGAGCATTCCTGGGAAGTGGCCAGCTTCTCGCAGCAGTCGTCGAAGTAACGAGTAAACACCAGCCAAGATGATCTGCCGAGAAGACCGGACAGCCTTTGTCACGTTCAAGCTTGTCAGCTGTTGGAGATGTGATGGATGTTTGCCTAGCCGACTTACACAGATGACACGTGGAACAGACCTAAAACAGCCCTTCGACCAGCATTCGTGTGCTGGTTTCTTACCTGAATGTCCTCCCTCAGGAAGGCGGCATCTTCGTAGATGGAGCCAGACGGGGACACCGGAATGCCGGGGCGTTTGGTAAGCCCCAAGTCTTCTGCTAGCCCGCGAGCAAGCTGCATGAGGCTCGTGTCGCTAGACCTCGCGTAGTAAAGAATATCGTTCCTATCGGTACGGAGACGTGTCAGAGAGACTAGAGCAGAGAGCCAACGCGGAGTGAATGGATTACCAGGCAAAGTAAACGAGCAGCGCCTGCAGAATCTCCAGGTTCTTCTCCAGTAGGACGACGACTCTGTAGGCAATATGTTGCCGGAACCATCTCTCAAAAGCCACGCTCAGGTCCCGGCTGGGAGGCATGCATGTCCACAACACTGTTTTGAAGAGCAACGGCTTGCTCCTGTAGAAGTCGTATGCGTTGTCGTTAGGCAACGGGACGAAGGGGAACTGTGGAACGAAGTCGGATGTGTAGAGTTGGAAAATCAGCTCCGCTTCTTGGAGTGTTACTTGGTAGCCAGGGATGATGGTGATTGCCTCGGCACCAGGATCGATGATGGTCGGAGGTGTGTAGAATGACAAATGCGGGTCTTCCTCTCCCTGACTATGTGAAGCGAGGCCGACCAACGGCGAAGGTTGACTGTCGGACGCCTGGCTGTTTTGAGCTGACAGGTCGCGTTCTCGATTCAAGAGCAGCACGATATCATCCAGCTTGCGTTCAAGAATCTTTGCGTGGCTTCAGGGGTTTGTAAATCATCAGCCTTGCGTGTCTTCAAAACAGTCGGAGACGTCTTACGTCGCCTTTCCTCTCTTCCTCTTGGCCTGCGGCTCTGACCTCGAGCACTCCAGACCGTTGCTTGAACATCTACGACGTGAACGTGGTCAGCTCAGATCTCCAGAAAGAAACATGTTCTTCAATTTTCCAGATAGACGAACCTTTGGCAGACATGGGGCTCGGAGTCATCTGCTGCACTAGACCAGACACATTTTGCCTTGGACCGGGAACAGTTTGTGCAAGCTCTCCTTTTCTCACCTGCGTGAGGAACATCCGGCATGACCAGGGGCCCAGTCAATTGTCGTCGTCGGCGTCGTCGAGCAATTTAATTTTGCATCCGGGATGAATTTGCAGGCCGCGGAGATCCGTTAAAGAAGCAATCGGCGTATGAGTCACCGAACTCGAAGCGGGAGGAAGTCGGACGGGTGTGGGAAGGGGCGACACAAAACGCATGAGACGCCCGGGCCCGGGAGTCAAAAAGCCTTCCGAAGGGAAGTGGCCGATCGTCACAGGTAATGACCGTCGTCTGGCCGCGCCGTTCAATTACACGGCCGACGTCCAACTCCCGGGAGGCATTTTGCTGCCCGGCGCCGCAGACATGTCTCGTGTAATACCAGTATATAGAAAAGATGACATTTTGTCGATGAAGGTTCGCTCGTGAATTCTCTCCCTCCCCGTCACAATAATTTTACTTCTACAGTAATTCTTTTCTTTTCTTTTTCACTTGACAATCTTTGACATCACATATCCTTTGCAAAAATGGCTTCGGATCACCAAGTTCAGACCAGCGAAGTCCCGCTCCGAGACGTGGGCAAGGACTCTGGCCGGCTTGAGAAAGAAGCCATTCCCAGTGACCAGTCCGACAAGAAGCTAGACGGCATCACGGAAAGTGACTCTGATGATCCCGAGCCCGAGTATGCAACCGGCCTTGGCCTGGTCTGCATCGTCGCCGGTCTCACTCTGGCGGTCTTCTGTCTGTCTCTGGTAAATCCCCCATCTTTCAATGCCGCATTTGTCCGAACCATACAACTCACATTTGTAAACTCCAGGACCGTACAATCCTCGCAACAGCAATCCCCACCATCACGACCGAGTTCAAGTCTCTTGGTGACGTGGCCTGGTACGGAACCTTGTTCCCCTTGGCCACGTGCTGCTTCCAGCTCATGTTCGGCAAGCTCTTCGCCGAGCTCAGAGTTACCTGGGTATTTCTCGCTGCGCTAGGCATCTTCGAGGTCGGATCGATAGTCTGCGGCGCTGCCCCAAACTCCATGGCCCTCATCATCGGCAGGGCGATCTCTGGTATCGGCTGCGCGGGGATGCTATCAGGAGTCTTCATCATCATCGCCTTCAGCTTTCCGGTCCAGAAGCGTCCCATCTACACGGGCATGATCGGTGGCATGGCTGGTATTGCTGAGATCATCGGTCCGACGATTGGAGGTACGAATATGCTTTCCTTCCATATGATACCAACTAGCGCAAAACGCTCACAACACTCTTAGGTGCCCTCACCGACAATGCCTCCTGGCGATGGTGTTTCTGGATCAACCTCCCCCTCGGCGCAGTCACAGCCGTCATGGTCATCCTGTTCGTCAAGCCTCCCAAGAAGACGGGCGAGACCAAGGCGATCGGCCCCCTCCTCAAGAGCATGGACCCCCTTGGGAACGCTCTGCTGATGCCCCTCATGGTCTGTTTCTTGCTGGCCCTGCAGTGGGGAGGAACCGTATACGCCTGGAGCAACTGGCGCATCATTCTCTGCCTGTGCCTCTTTGGCGTCCTGTTGATCGTGTGGCTCTACGTGCAGTACCGTCGCGGCGACGAAGCCACGCTGCCGGTCCGTCTCATGCGCCAGAGATCCGTCGCCAGCGGGACCCTATTCATGCTGGGAACGAACGGCACGGTGTTCGTCATCGTGTACTACGTCTCCTTCTGGTTCCAGGCGGTCAAGGACGTGACGGCAGAGCAATCCGGGATCAACTTCCTTGCTTCGTCCCTCTCCGTGTCGGTTTCCTCAATCGCCTCAGGATTTTTGGTAGGTAGCAAACCGAGAATGAGACTTTGTGGCCTCGTGGCTGATGTATCTCTTTCTCTAGGTGTCCAAGATCGGCTATTGGGTGCCCCAGATGGTTTCCAGTACGGTCCTTTTATCGGTTGCTTGCGGACTCATCTACAGATACAACCTAGAGACCTCGACGGCATACTGGTGTGTACATAGGACTCCTCTCTAACTCTGACGTACGCAATCTCTCTAACAGCTATCCAAAAAGGGCCGGGACGCTTGTGATGTTTGGCCTCGGCGTTGGGCAGGGCATGCAGATGCCGCTCTCAGCCGTACAGACCGTCCTCAAAGGGCCAGACATCGCTCTGGGAACATCTGTCCTTCTCCTCGCCCAGACTATGGCCGGCATCATTCTGCTCGCAGTCGCGCAAAATTTGTTCCAAAGCACGCTGCTGAAGGAACTCACGAACAAGGTGCAGCAGGTTGACGCCAAGGTCATCATAGACCACGGTGCCTACGGGCTCAAGAGCATGGTCACGGAGAAGTATGACGCGGAGGCCGCGACCGCGGTGCTCAAGGCTTACAATGAGGCACTCCGGTCAACCTTCCTGCTGTCCATTGTTCTGGCTTGCCTGACGTTCCTTGCCTGTCTTGGTACGGAATGGAGAAGCGTCAAGGAGCAGACCAAGAAGACTGAGGAGGTCGAAGAGGCCAAGTAGGGCATCCGTGAACTGTCGAGCCGCGCCAACTGACATTGACTTGGGGCTCTTCTGACACCGGGCTGGTCCACGGCGAGGAAAGCTGTCAAGCATATCTGGGGGAAAGTCCTGCGGGTGTCATCACACCATAGGTTCTCTTCGGCCTCTTTCTTGTACCATATTGCTTGTAATCGTCCAATAGAGTTTAACACCTTTTGAGCCCGAGATGGCATCACAAAACCCTGACCTTGACCGCAGCGTAGTTGCGACGTGCAACTCGCTTGACCGTGAACCGTCGTCACCGAACGGGACAGACTGTGAATGCTTTGCAAACGAATAGATCTGAATTCGCAGCCGATCAGCAAACTACACTTGTAGTCCAACGTAGGCGACCAAACGGACTTGACTTCAACATGGGATAAAGGAGAACGAACGCCTGAACACGTCTTTCTACTCCATCTACGGTTCGCTGAGCGGACAGGCGCCGGGAGCATATCCATCGAGACCCCAATACCAGTCTTACACGGCTTGGTCTGCCAGACTAGCCCAGCTTCGTGACGAGAATCATGATTTCAGATATCTCAACAATGATGTGAAGTGCACTTGCAAACTCGCAGGTCAACTGAGATCAAACATCCGTTAACTCGAAGCATCCTCTACCATCTTCTCCCACTTGAGGGCCCAGTCGATGATTTCGACCTGACCCCTCGAGACCTCACTCGAGGCAGAGACGCAAACCATCCTCATCTACCTAAAGATAGCAACGCCGCGTAAACCCCCTAAGTCGCCCTGCGAAACGCGCAATCCCGTCAGTCACATCCCAATGACCGCCGTCCACTTGGCAAGACGCTGCAGGATCTCCCAACAACGTCCAAATCGATATCCCCAATGATCCTCAACCAAAAGGTTCCAATCAATTTTGCCAACGAGACAAAGCTGTCCTCACAGCCACCCCGTTCCCGCCACGGCCCGCACGAAGATCGCCAAAAAACACAGCCATCCCGCAACGCAAGCTTTCCACGTCAACGCCGCGCGAACGCCCCTCTCACCGCAAAACCGTCTTTTTCTCTCTGTCTCCGACACGAAAGCACACGCCCCCTCTTGGCAAAAATCTTATACCAAGCCCCAAAGAAACGAAATGTCCATCACCTTGACAAGCCTAGATTGCCAACGAAACGAGACAGAAACCATTGAAACTCTCTCTGTACGTCTGTCTGGCCCAGTCTCACCAGTACCAAATTCGCATCCTCGAACGTGGGAAAGATCTTCTCGGTCAGGCAAATGCACAACCCCCTTCGCCTTTCCCGCCAAGAGACTTCGCCAAGAAGTGCGAGGAACGCATCGGGAAAAGAAAAGCACGCTCGAGCGGAACGGTGCGGAAAAGGTGCACTTTCAAAACCAATGCCAAGAGGGACATCATCATCATGCTAAACCGCCGTTATTGCTATTTTTCCTTTTCATCCCATGAAAGTCCTTGAGCCGTAGACAGCCTCGAACGGCAAAGGAGCTTGATAGCCGCGCGGACTACGGACCATGCCATCTTGGCGTGCAGAGACACACGTCTACATGAGTACCGCTTTGCACAGCAAAGGCACCGGGAAGCCATCCCCGGGAATGTGTTGGGAAGGCGCAAGACGCAAGAGAGCTCCGGGTGTCGGAGGGTGCATTCCCCGGGGCCGCACAGGTAGACGCCTCCTTTCTCACCTTTGCCCATCACGTCCGAACTTCGGGGTGGGTGTCTGAGTTGCGTACCATAGATTTCGTCCTTGCTCTTGCCCTGTTCTGAGTTGTTCGTCCTGTTGCAATTCGCCTTGCCAACCTTGAGATGGTATTCGTAGAGAGCAGTAAAACCGTCGTCAAAGGGGACAAAAAGCTTGACACGTGGATTACACGAGATCGACCGTCGCCTATCGCTCAATAGGAGAGCCCGAAGAAGCCAAGATTTGGAGATGAAAATCAGAGCAGACAAAACTGGCGTTACCTTGCAGAGAGACTTGGCAAGGTCCGGTGGTCTGTTCGGACTCTGGGCATTCAGCTCTGCTGACTGGCTGCCGGTTGGCTTGCCTTTGCAACTCGTGTGGTAGCATCTGGCAGAACGCCAAGTCTCCGCCATTCACACATGTTCGAGTCTCTTTACTTTGGGTGGTTGATCGCCGTCCACCGCACTAGACATGCGGACGTCGCCGACTCGGGAAAGGCAGGAGAACCGTTCTAGAAGATCTGGCCCGGACGTCTTGAGCATGCCACTGTTTCTTTGCCACCAGAGATAAGGTACTGCCTCCGAATGCTCGTAGGCTTCATCACCCCACTCAGGCTGGTGACGCCGTATGCAGAATGAAGAGTTTGTTATCAGAGGACCGCTCTGGAGACGCTCCAGGCTGAAGGGAGAAGGAAAAAAAATTCAATCCGACCTGCGCATTTGGACAGGCTGATCTGACCGTCGATTGTTGAGCCGCAGAAGTCTCTACGGCAGATGGGAAGAGGCCAAAGATGTATCCGTTACTTGGAGTCCCTATGAGCAGTACTTCTAAGCCGTGGAAAGGCAGCCACCACCTCCAACCTCATCTTCGCCTTCGTCATCATGGTGCATAGAATGTGAGGGATTTTCCGGGGCTGTCAGGGAGAATGGACTGTTCCCTCTCAACGACGAATAGAGTTCCTTGGGTGGGATTGTGTCGGGACAAAGGAGCATCGTGATAGGACTCTCCATTCAGCCCTCTCACCCCGCGAACCCCAGACTTTTGCCATATTGAGGGGTGTGGTGAGAGCTCATCCGCGTATTCCTGGAAAGACCCGGCGCAGCTGCCCGTCTGCGGTGCGACCAGGACACCAAGCAGCAGCGTTGTATGAAATGGCCAGCCAGGAGCCACGCTGCTGCGGCGCGGGAAGCTGCGGTGAGAGGCGGCTCGACAAACAGCTCTTCGAAAACAGAAGGCAGTCGCATGAGCTCTCAAGGGCTTGATGCCGGGGGCAGCGGCTGAGCATCGTTGCGTCCGGTATTCGCATCTCCTACAGCGAGATGCAGCAAGCATTGAAGCGAGATTCCCAACCCCTTTCACCAGCAGCATACTGTACAGCAGAGCACAGCACAGCACATCGGCGTCACTGTCTGGCATCCTTTCGCTGGCACCGCAAGGCCCGTAACAGTTGTTCAAAGCCCCAGGGCCCGCCCGCTGTGGGAGACTCCGGTGAGCGAAGGCGGAAGGCGGCTTCCAGGACGGGGATTGGAAGGAAACGAAAAGAGGGGCGCGCCGCCGGGCGAGCGAGTGCGAGGATCAGATGCAGGCCGACGCTTCCAGGGCTTGACGGGCCATTGCTACGCAGTAGCTCACCGCCACTTGGCTTGGCGGCAAATCCGTCTTCAAGGCGTGGAGAAGCCGCCCGAGGGGGGCGCTTGAGCGGACGGAGGGACGGCGAAGTGAGCGGCGGGAAGAGGAGACAAGCTCGGAAAAGAGGCTGGTACTGGAGGTGATCGTGGAGACGATGATGTGGTGGTGGATTGGCAACGGAGAGCCTTCAATTGGACAAAGACGCCGTTTTGACAGCTTCTTCTCCGAACGCCGAACCAAGTGTTCGTCCGGATGCCAGCCCACTGACAATCGGCAACAGCCAGCCACATTCGCCCACAAATCCCATCTCATTCCACACAATGTGTTTCCTATCGAGACACCGAGAGACCGAGTGAATGGAATGGCAACACGAAAAATCGGAAACTGTTCCCCCACCTTACATGTTATCAAATGCTGCTGTGTTTGGCTGTTTGACTTGTACCAATACTGGTGGCATCGTCGAAGTCAAGGGTACCCCGTCATGGAATCCTTCACCTCATCAGGAATATCGGTATCCGTCGCCATCCCGTGTGGTTCTCTGCCGCATATCTCGATGCGAGGCAAGCTGCTGCAACCCCTCATATCTCATCAAAAGGCCCTTCTCTGATTTGTCGCCGTGCTTCAGTGTGGCATGCCGCACCAGCAACGAGGAGGCATAGCTCGCGCGTCTTGGCTGAGGCTTTACGAGATCAAGAGCTCTCGCCTGGCCCAAAAGGCGTCCTGATCTGCGATTTTTGGCCAAGGCCAGACCTGTACTTGCCGTTGCCTTTGCTGTTCCAGATGGCAGTCCCCCCATGCAACAACCAACTTGCAGATATGCATGTCGATGTCGAATGTCCAATCCGCTTAGAGCTTCCAGCTGGGGAAAATTTGAGTTTCGGCGGCGCCATCTCAACGTGTTGCAACCACGGAATTGGGGGTTCAATTTGGGGGCCCAAGTCGCTTCTGCTAGGGACACCAGCAGAATCATCAATGTGAACCAGTGTCAGTGGTGCAAGCCAAGGCTCGCAAGGAGCAACGATGAAAAGACGGCGCTAGAAACACCGAGGCTCGAGCGAGGCACCGCTGTCTTGGACGCGGAATCGACGGGCGCGACATGATTCCAGGAGAGTGTTGAACAGTTTCCGCCCTGACCCTCGATTATTATTCATATCGCCTGGCCCTGGTCGATAAAGGCGTGTGCGTGTGTCCACCGGCGGCTCCAGCGCCGTCGGCAAAAAGTCTGAAGAGGGCATATTAATTTCTGGGGCCGACTGTCGGTCCCTCAGTGACAGGAGACTCCGGGGCTTATTTCGGAGCAACTCGGTCGCCAAGTCATCGGCGAGAAACAGAGCGCGAGGTGTCTTCGGGTCCAGACGGTCAAGTGATGAGACCCATGATCCGTCCTCTGCTCCCTTCCACCCCTCTCCGTCGCGCGCATCGCCGGCGGCCAGCGCCAATGCCAGCCTTCATTTCGTTATGCATCTCCCGCCTCATTTGGGCCACCTGCAGTAGTGCATCAAGCGAACCACTCACCGGCGCTGTCGTAGGCGTCGCGGTCCTGTCCAGCGTGGGGGACCAAAAGCTCGCGGATTTGCGCTGAAACAAGTCGTGGCCAACAGGGCTGTCATAAAACCACTTCCAGCACACCCTCAGCTCCTATCGAATGTCGCCTTGGACGGTCCCGACCCGCGCGAATGTCACTGGGTACGACGCGGGTGACCTGTGAAGCAAGTTCAGGTAGCAAGAGAAGCGGTGACTGTTTGATGATCGGGACCGCCCTCCGTGTTTGCAAGTTTGGCACAGTATGATTGATGGTAGACGCCAGCAGAAAGGATCGACCGTCGGGAAGGACATGTGGTACCGACGAACATCGTCGTTCTCCAGTTCAGCTTCATTTGACCCCATCCTCCATTTGCCAGTTGTCGCTGACCTTGGGCCTCTGCGTCTGGGGAAAAGACTCGACAAAGAGCTTCCAGGCGAATGAAACAAGCCGTCAGCCGAAACAGGGTTCGGCCGGAGGGATGCGCATTTGCAGGGTGACAAGTGCTTGGCGTACGCAAGGCGCCTCTTGCTGGACCACTAGATTTGAGGCGCCGAGCCTTTGGTACGCTGACCAGCAGTGCTTCTGAGGTTTTCCATGTAAGGTACTGCAGGGCCTGGTGCTGCACGCATTTTGATTCCCGGTACGGATCCAGCCCGGCCCAACTCTGTTGACAGTAGCCGCGTTGGCCAAAACACCACTGATGGTGATCAACGAAGGGCATTCATGACCGGAGGATGAAACCGGCACCGATCAAGACATCCGGTTTAGGTAATTGTCGACAATTGAGACAGAGCGCAGCGGGTTAGTTCGCGGTCCAACAGCTGGGTATGCTTATCCTCGTGCCGTTGCAGATTCCCGGAAGGAGGCCGCATAAGGAACGCAGCACAGACAACGCACTATGGGTTGGCGGTGCAAGTGCCAACGGCAAATTTCACCCTTCGTGAACGCCCTTCTCGCGATATTGGCGATAATATGATATGTGGCATAGCCAGCCACCAGGTGTGAAAGTCTCCTTGAAGCTCGCAAGGCTGGGTTAGACCGTAAAATGCATCTCTTGGCAGGCGGTTCTCGCTGCTGCAGTATAAGAGCATGCCTTGCTGTTAGATTTGGCTTCGAGACTTCGCTGAGATTGAGTTGCTGGGCGTGCGCTTTGCTCCCAATTGCCAAGTGCTTCCTGACGATCTTTATAGCCTTATTTGAATATGGAGTGCAAGCTCTAGGAGATTAAGCAGCTAAAGAGGCGAAGCTCTGGCCGCAGCGAAGTCTCGAACGGCATGTCGAGCCCAGCCGCCAGCATAAGACCGTTACCGACGTTGGCAAAAAGGTACTGCCCATACCACGACTTTGGCGGTGCAACGTCCTGGAACAACCGGTGTTGTTAGATTTGGCGGGAGCAAACAAACATTACTCGAGGCACTGCCAAGAAGGCGCTGCGCCTTTCCCTTGCGTCCTATGCCGGGAGAAGCAAAAGGCCAAAACATGAGACGACGGCATAAACCGTTCAACTAGTCTTGTCATCCCAAGAACGATGTGGCCAAGGAATTTGCCATCGTATTGTGTCAGACAGGATTGTCCCCTTGAATCGGTGTCATATGAAGATACCGATGACTGTATCTTCCCTCGACCCAACGGTCACGATGTACCAATTAAGTAGAGGTGACGTTGGATTGCTTGGTGAGGCAAAGCGGTAAGCAGGTGAAGACAGGTTGGCACCCTCATATGCTATCAGCAGTAACGTTTCCGACGGTCGGTATTGGTGAGGTGTGGGAAAGACCTCCACCGCAACCTGGGGAGCATGACGCACCTTGCATCGTGAACCGTACCCCTGTCATTTTGTTCCCAGTCTGGAGGAGGCTGGAGCCATCGGAGTCTCGGCACCTGCTTCAGCGACCCTGGTGCATTTATCCTATTTGATAATTGAGCCGCTGCAGGCGCTTGCAAGATATCGTGCCTTTGCCGTTTGTCTTGATGATGGAAAGCTCCAGTATCTCCGCCTGACGTGTTAATGATTTATGCCAAAGATCACGCGGTGCGGACCCGTGCTTTCTGGAAGAGCGACGACAGGTGACGATGGACGATGACGGACGCGACTGCAAAATAATGGATGTCGCTTGTGGAAGATATGAGAGATGATGCCGAGGACGGACAGTGCTCGGTACGTATTGGGTGTACCGAGTAAGGTGAGGTCAGTTCACAGGAAGGTATCGGCGCAGGGTCCAGATTAGGGCCGTTTATTTTCAAGCTAGCATTCCCTTGCGGGTCGCGATACCGGTTATCGAATGGCGATCCACAGACAACTGGGGTATTGGAGCATTCAAGGCGGGCTTGGCTGCGACTGAGAACAGATGCCGCAGAGCGCGAGAGATACCGAGACGTGTGCATGAGGATCCAGCAGAGTCGAGCTTCGTCCCTCCGTATTGGGAATATCAATCACCATGTCCGTGACGGGCCAAGACTGTCAAGACTCGCATGACGGTGATGAGGATCCTTTGAGGCAGAAAGTGGTGAGACTCGATGGAGCGAATGCCTCTCCGCCAAAGTTTATCGTTTTTGGCCCTTCCAGAAGGTCTTCTTTCCGAGATCCTGGGGCTGCAAAGTCAATCGATGACAGCGAGCGAGAGCGACAACGAGACTTGTGGCATTATCGTCCGTCGGGAATCGACAATCTTTAGCCAAAAAACGCCTAACCAGGATGTGGCGTCCGGCTGCTAGGCCGTTCCTGGCCGTGACATGATGATAGACTGCGCCTGGCGTTCGTTTGGATTTGCGCCCAAGACCAGGTCGGATTGAAGTCCGTGTCGAGTTCAAACTTTGCAATGTTGCCATCATCCGTAGGCGTAGGTATGCCAAACATTATTGTGAAATGTATTTTGGCATTATTTTTTCTCAGATCGGATCAGTCCGACAGCACCATAACCCCTGGTGAAGGGACATGCCCAAGTCAGGCACTCCGAAGTGTTTGGTGATGAGCGCGCTTGTCGTTAGGTAGATGCAATCAGTGCCGGGTCTGCCGAGTATATCCAATCGGCGGAAGAGGCACACACGGCGGACGCTGGATGCTGGAGCAGCCGCGGGGACATCGGCCCTGCTGGTCCTCCTCGAGGGCGCTATTATTATTATCGGGGCCTCCATCTCGTTTAGCCACTGAGGATGGGCACTGTGGCGGGACTCTGTCCGCCTACCGTGTTCTCTCTCCAGGCTCCATAACTCAGGGAGAGTGTCTCTTCTCTGAGGCCTTGGGGCCTCTGTGGTCAGCAGCGCCTCCGAGGAAGGACCCTGACAGCCTGACAGGTCCACTGTAGGATAGCGGCTGGTTGGACGAGATGCTAATCAGAGGGTCAGTGACAGAGACAATACATATATGTGTGTGGGTGCCGAGGCGCTGGACGGTGGATGGTTTGATGGATCGTGGGTGGATGGCGGCGGACATGAGGACGACGAAAGAATGCCGGGATTTTCCCATGACGAGGCAGTGGACGTGGACCCTGCGGAAGCGGCCCTGGTCTCCTCTGTTCCTGTTCCTGCCCTGCTGATGAGCCCGGGACTCTCACTCCAGGCTGACTTGCTGGGCGCTGCAGGCGGAGATTCCCCTGCCCAGTGCCTGCTGTGTCTTCCTTTCCCATTTATTTTAGGTATTTTGGGTACAACAGGGAGGAGCAGCAGCAGCTGTCATTGTCGGTGGTGTCGGGTATGTCTCGCGAGACACGTCAGGTACCGCCGTACCTATTGTGCTGTGTACCACCCGGGTTCCTGCCGGAGCGCGTGTTAAATCACTCACCCAAGTGCTGGCCAACCCGTTGGGTCTGGTCGATGGCCACGGTCATCCTCCGGCAGAGATATCTCGAGGCATAACTCATGTACTCTCGTAACAGCTTCTAGTGGGAATCAACCAACAGAGTGACTGTTGTGTCTGCATCCACCGATCTTCTGCTGCTTTCCACTTGCCGAGGCATTTGTACCAAGACTGCCGCTGCTTGTTTGAATGCCTGCAGAATCGTCATCATCACCAAGGCTGTGGTGATGAACGACCTGAGCCAAGCAGCGGCTCAGCATCCATGACCTAAATGGAAGCCGCAGCCGCAACTCCAGCCACGAAGCAGCTGACTTTCTCAGTGGCGGGCGGCCCTGCGGCCAGCAGGAGCCAGCCTGGCGGGTTCTCCAATGGTGCCTGTGACTTGAATCCCGTCTCAGCAAATTTGCTCCGCAATAAGCAAAATGCCTGCTGGCAGCAAGGCCTGTGGACAGCTTCAATCATGATAGTCACAGCCAAGAAGCGGCCAAGGACAGCAAATGACCTGGTGTTAGTCTTCAGAAACAAGCCTGACCCTTACGGTCTGAGGTAAGAAGATCCAAATCACGAATTGGTAGGTAATGCTCAGATTGTGTCGGTGCGCGTCTCCATTCATCCCCCCCAAGCCCGTCGAGCGGAAACACGGATAGAAACACGGGAATACGGATACCTCCACGGTCAGGAAAAGTGCACGGCCGGGATGACGATGGGTTCGGTTTCCCCAAACAAGCAGCGCCATCGTCATGGGCGGGTTAGCAGGCCCGGCATGGATGTGCATGTGGATGCATGCGCGGATGCGGAAGCAGCCCTTGGACAGGGACCGTGAATAAGACGGTCGCTCACTCGTGTCGACGACCAACGAAGAGATGGACCCCTCCCCAAAAATCAGTTGGCTGACGGCCGGGTTTTTCTGACTTGTGATGAGGCGAGGCGACTGAGGAACGAAACGAGACAGAGAAGGCACGAGGGCAAGAGGAAACCCCAGATGACGCTGCGCGCTAGAGCAGATACGTGAGGGCAAAGTTCCCCATTCGCATTTCCTTTTCTCCAGAATCAGCAAGACTGCCAGGCAGGATATGGAACCATGAAGGATGATTTCCAGGAAGGCCGAGCATGGCATCATCCACCCCACAAAGAGGGAGACGTCTTATTCGCCCGTCTTGTGAAGGAATCGAGTCGGAGTCGGGAAACCCCCATGCAATGCGATGCAGGCCCCCTGGGGGGGGGGGGGGGGGGGGCGCTTTNGGGGGGGGGGGGGGGGGGGGGGGGGGGGGGGGGGGGGGGGGGTCCTTGTCTGTCTTTGTCTCTCCCACATTGCAGAAAGGCAGCGACTGGATTGGCCTGGGCTAGGCTTGACGGGGGTTGACGATGGCGGTCACGCATGTTGGGTCTCGCGCTCGCCCACCCAGAGTACGCCCCTCCCCAAATACGCGCAGGCGAGGGGATAGTAATTCAGACACGACGGATGGAGCTGGAGCTGGAGCTGGGGCCGGAACTGACTTGGAAGTTGGCCTGTTGCTTGCTTTCGATGCTGGTCACTGCCAATACCAAATGTCATTAATAGTAGTAGTGTATGATAGTGCTTCGAGTAATGCCAACACCACAAAAGCTATGTATGGCAGTTGTCGTTACAGATACATGTGCATGTTGTACGTACTAGATTGGCTAACAGATATAGATTTGCAAAGTCGCAGTAGTATTTCGCCAATTCCGTTACATGAACACCGCTAGTAGACGAGAAAGAAGGTCGATATCTGAGGCGTCCGAGTCGTTGGTGCAGGCCGTTGCGATCGACAGTGTCAACAACGAGACTAGCAGTAGCAGGAGCCGGTCACTGCCGTAGTTGGACTTGGTTTGGATCTTCTCTCGGGACGTCCATGCTTCTCGGGGTATTCTCGCCCTGTTGCTGTCCCTGGCATGATGCGCGGTTTCTGCAGTGACTGTCCTTCGAACAATGGTATTTTGTCAGTTATCGCCTCGGATGGGACCGGTCAGGTCAGCAACATGATGACAATGACGGTGGTGGGAGCGTGTTGTGCTGCGGCATCGCCATCAGGAAGAAGTCGGTGGAGGAGCCAGGGAGCCCGACTTCGGGGTCCCGTCCAGAGGCACCTCAGCAGTGGAAGCGCCTAATGCGTGTAGGATGCGCCGGGCGGCCGTCTGATGTCTGAAATGTGCCCTGTCTGGGCTGAAATGCTGTGCTGTGTACGGCGTATTGGCTGCGGCACAAGAGAGGATACCCTTACGCAGTGGTGAGTTGATTGACGGGCAGGCCAGGGCAAGGGCAGGGCTCATCGGTGCAAGTGGACGACCAGTGGAGTGGATCCCCAGATACCCACCGTGGAGGGCCCGCCTTTTCTTCGTCCCAGCCCAGGGCAGGGCAGGTGCAGGCCGCGGTGCAGTGTCGTGTTCGGTGCAGCAAGATGGAGATTGAGCGGGTGCAAGTGCCAAGTGTCAGTGTGCGAGAGTGTATCGTTGTTGGTGGTCACTGGTTACTGGCTGTGGTAGTGGTGGTGGTGCAGCAGGTGCGAATACTCGCTCAAATCCAAAGCCTGTGTCTTGTGTCTTTCTTGGCTGCGCGCTGTCTTGGCAGCAACTCTCGCAAATTCTAGACGGGCATTGGACACGCTGAGATTGATACTGGAATGGACGAGGCTTGGCTCTCGGCACCAAATCCAAAATGTCCTTTTTTTTTTCTTCCTTTTTTTTTTGTGCTTCGATGCCATCGTTGTCTGCCAATCTGCCTCCACGTCCCTCCGCGGAATCGCAGCAACGAGAGACAGGCTCTCAAGGGAAGGCAAAGCAGGCCGCCACTTGTAAAGTAAGAGTGCACCGAGTGCATCCACTCCTCCAACTCCGTCAGTCTTGGCCAGTCAAGTCCATTTGTTGCCTCCAGTGTCTCCTCCCCCCCAAACCACGACATCCACCAATCCACCGTTTCCCCCAATCCCCATCGCCGCCCATCCACAATCCCCAATCACTCCAAAGTCATCCCGGCTGGCCCTGATTTCCCGGTACCTTTCGCAGTACGCAGTACGTACGGCGGTACTCTCTAATTCTCTCTCGCTCGCTCGCTCCCTTCCTACCCAGACAGACTGGAGACAGACGCCTTCCCGGAACCAGCCCAGTATCGTCCAGTAGTAAGGTACTCAGTACCGTACCCAATATTTCACAGAGTCCAGTGTCCCAGGCCTACCACCTAAATAAAACCCACTTTCACACAGCTCTACGTACCGTTCTTCGTCTCTCACACCCGCCCCGCGGAAAATACCTTACTGTGGTACAGCTAGCTAGACCACTCTACGACTTCAGATTTTTTCCAACACACACACCCCTCAGGACCTGGTCCCTCCTCCCCTCCCCCCTCTAAGCGCAGCACTGGCAGCGGGGGGTTCTTGCTCAAGCTTGTCTTCATCCAAATCGAGAAACCGCTGCCCCCCTTCTCGTTCTCTCGCGAAGGTGCCCCTCGACGATTCAAAACTGACAGCCTTCCCACCACCCGCGCCGCCAAGCTGATTCCAGAAAAATGGACGCCTGAATATCATCACGCCCATTCCCTCTTCTCTACCCATTACCTCGTTTCCCTCTCTTTTGACCTAACTCTCTCCTAATATTACTTCCAACGACCTTCAAACTCTTACCTCATCGCCGAACCGGACCCCGACTTCTCTGATCGTTGGTTCTCACCTTTAAGTACATCACCAAAGAAGTCGGCGTTCCTCATTTCTACATATACCTCGACGGCGACCCCTCCAAAGAAGCACAATCCTCGCCGACCTCCCCAGACGAGCTTCCCGGGTTGTTTGCTTCTTCAACACTGCAATCCTGCAGACGCTCGCGTGCACACTCTTCGTTGGACTGCGCTTACACACACCCGGGCAAAAGGGTCGATTTGTCTGCAAGAAGCAACAACTTGAAAAAGCCGCAACAACCGTTTGATTCGATCAGAAACACACAAAAAAAAACCTGGCGGAGTCTGTCACCCACGCGACACGAGCACCCAAACACCTCTACAGCCACGAGCAATGGGATAAAGCTTTACGGAATTCAACTCCGTTGTCTTTTCGTCGCCTTCTTCTTTTTCCCTCCCTCGCCCTCGCTTCTCTTGGCCTCCAAGGCTTATCACCCTCGCGAACTCGCCTTGGCCGAACACACGACCCGACTTATCGATTCGCTCACGTTGTCGCACCAAGACCGATAATTGGGGGGAGTCTGTCACCACTCCGCCTACTGGCCACCATACTCTGCTACCGCCTACCTACCCCTCGGTAACGCCGTGGAAGTACCTAAACCCATTCTTAGCGATAAAAACGACACCGGTACCGACACCAAGCATTTCTCCTGGTGGTGTGCTGCCCAATTACGTATTGACCCATACCTGATTGCACCCAGCACTTCGCCTTCAGCTATCTTGTCGTCCTGCACACCGGACTCAAGCCGACCCGACAGGCGCTCCAACAATGGCAACCGTCATGTCCAGCAGCAGCGTGCCTAGCATGGCAGCGTCCCAACCCCAGCCCATCCCCCAAGGTACGTTTCGCTGGTCACTGCACCCTCCCCCAAAACCCAATGCCATGCCCCCTTCCCCCCTGTTTCTCACTGTCAAAGCCCTTCCGTCATTGAGCTGCCGTTTCCAATCCGCCCTGTTTCCGTCCACCGCATCCCTGGCAATAGCCGCTAACAACGCTTGCGACTCCAGTCAAGCAGCCTGCTGCCCATCAACAAAACAGCAGCTTGTCTTCGTCTCCTCGTCAATTTCCCTCAGACCTCACTTCTCCCATCCTCGAAGCCGATGAATCCGAAAGCGAGTCCCCCAATGAACCTGTGACCCCCATTAGCAGCGGGCGACAGTCGCAAGAGTTCACCACCCGTCCTAGTCAGGACCACGACCTTCACCAGGCCCAGACCACCCCTAAGCCTCTGCTGGTCAACACCGCTGCCACACCTTCGGCCACGACACTGAAGCCCGCTAACTCGGAACTCCAAGCCCCATCATCAGCTCCTGCTGCTGACCAAGAACCGCCACCGACTCCGCTGTCCAGGCGGCCCACCCGAGGCTCTACTTCAAGCTTTAAGCGGACCATGTCCAACATCTTTCGGAGATCCAACTCGTCGCTGACTAGACCGGATTTCGGCTTCACCACTGACCAGCTGGCTGGCGCTTCAGAGAGTGCCTTGGTCGATACCCAGCCTCCTAAGAGCAGCGGAAGACGGCCCTCCATGAACACATCACACAACACAACGAGGTCCAACTCGCCTCCTTCACCAGGCTCCCCCGTCGACCATCCCGCCTCTTATAGAGAGTCTTCCCACATGCCTACCTCGGATGACTTCAACAAGAAGAAGAACAGGGCGTCCACCGGCCTTTCTCTTCGCGGACGCGCCGTCAACTTTGTCAACGCCAACGTTCCCGGGCGCGAGAAGCATGCGTACAAAGTGCACACAGTCCGGCGCCGCGCCAGTAGCTTCGACGATGTCCCTCGACAGAGTCCCTCGACAAATTACCGTATCAACGCAAACTCGGCCGTGCTCCCTCTCGACCACAATACCCCGTGGGCGCAACTCCCCGACACCGGTGTTGGTGTGAAGGCTCGCCGTCTGAGCATCTCTCTTCCCGATGACCTTCAGGTCGATGTCGCCGAGCTTGCGTCCGAGTTTGAGTACTTGTCCAAATTTGGCCGCCATGGCAAGCATCTCGGCAAGGGTGCCACATCAAAGGTCACATTGATGTGCCGAAAAGGATGCCCTGGCGAGCTGTACGCCGTCAAGGAATTCCGCGCCAAGCAGAAGTCTGACGATACCCCGACTTACGAGAAGAAGATCAAGTCCGAGTTTACCATCAGCAAGAGCTTGCATCACCCCAATATCGTTGAGTCCATCAGACTCTGCACCGACCATGGCCGTTGGAACCACGTCATGGAGTACTGCGCGGCCGGCGATCTTTTTTCTCTCCTTGAGAAGAAGTACTTGATAGAAGAAGACCGTCTCAACGACCGCCTGTGCTTATTCAAGCAGGTCATCCAAGGCATCAACTATCTCCACAGCAACGGCATCGCTCATCGCGATATCAAGCCTGAGAACCTCCTCATTACCCAGGACAGTAAGCTCAAGATTACCGACTTTGGCGCCTCAGAAGTCTTCAACGGTAGCCACCCAGGCTATCGAGAATCTGGCGGACAGTGTGGCAAGAACATGAAGACCGACATTGAGCTGTGCAAACCTGGAGTCGTGGGCAGTGAGCCGTTCACAGCGCCGGAGGTGCTGGCCAAGGACTGCGAATACGACCCTCGCTGCGTTGACGTGTGGTCCGCCGGTGTCATCGGCATTTACCTCTGCTTCGGCGGCGGATTGTGGAAGAAGGCCGAGAGGAAACCTTCAGAAGAGTGGTACATCAAGCTCTGCGAGGCCTGGGAGAAGTGGTACAGAAGAAACCCCGAACCCGACGCAAAGGTCACAGAATCGAGCTACCCGGCCTACCTTCCCTTTGACACATCACTCAAACCACCCGCGTTCCGCCGCGTCTTGCTCAAGATGCTCAACCCTGACCCCAAGAAGCGGGCGACGATCACCGAGATCATGAACCACCGCTGGGTCAAGACCATCGAGTGCTGCCAGCTGGAGACGTATGACGATCCGGCCACCATGATCGATGCGTCCAAGAAGAACGATGCCAAGCTGGTCAAAAAGGTTTTCTGCCACAACCACCTGCCGCTTGTGAGCCATGGACATTCTCTGGGAAAGATGCCTGGCCAGGCTGGGTATTGACTTCTATACTCGGCCACGAATGTACGAATTATTACATGTTGGATCTGCATAGCTGCGATCTTCCTCTTTGGCGTCGGTTCTCTTTCATGAACCCGCAGGAAGATACGCTCTCAACATTCACGGCGTTACAAGGGTTCTTGGAACAATCCTGGACGGGTGGCCTTTTTTATTTCACTTGGATGGAATACATCAATAATCGTTTTTGGCACCATGGGCTACGAGCCTTTTCATGCCACAAAGATTTGTGCACGCATGCGACCCGGACTGAAGGTCTTTGGGACTCCATGTGCTGCAGCCGTACATAATCAATTCTTTACTTTGGTAAAGGCGCGCAAGAAGTCTGCAGTGACAAGCACGCGAAGAGGGAAGTGTGTTGAAGAAAAAAACACCAGTATAGCTTCCATGGCATAGACAAAAGTCAAATAAACACAAAGAGAATTACAGAACAAAACCATGATGCAATCAATTTCCGGGATGTTGAGAAGTAGTATGTTCTGTTGGCTCTATTCCTGGCTTTCTGCCTCTCAACAACTGCCAACCTGGTTGCGGTACTCCATACTTGCAATAATGGCCGCCATTGCTTCGGGCCCGAGAAGGATTCGCCAAGTTGTGTCGATACGACGTATGTGGCTCTCTGAGAAAGAGGGGGAAGGTGATATATTCCCCCGCAGCCCAGCCAGGTTAGGTAGGCAAGGTACCTTACACAGACCTACCCAGCGATCCGGGGCGAGCAGTGCGGAACATGTAGGTATCCGTGACACGACCACGACCCGGGAAAAAAAGTCGTTTGTTATCGTGGAGAGGGGGGGGGATGGTAAGCCCGTTGGCACTAAACATTCAGCCAAGATGGAAAGGACCGGGCTGGGGAAGTGTTTGTTTGGTAGGCGGCCCAATCAGCCGGAGCTCGGGGGTTAAAGAATGACGATGTACCGAACACCGATCCAAGCGCTTTCCCGCCCGGGGTCTTTCACTGTTGATTCTTTGCTCGCTGGTTGTTATAATGATGTTGCTCTAAATGGCCGTT